>NC_036179.2:667500-967500 GCF_900002385.2 Plasmodium yoelii | reverse complement strand
TTTAAATAATATATATATATTTTTTAATATATAATGAATATATTTTATTTTTTTTAAAGAAATATAATTTTATTGATAGTATGTAGCAAACTGTGCTTCGTACACAACTTAAAAAATTTTGTTTTTCTCGTTTTTTGTGTTTTTTTTCCTCTATGGAAATATATTATATATATTATTTATTTTAAGTATTATCTTATTTATTTTTTAAAACAAATATCTTTAAAATGTAATAAAAAAAAAAAAAAAAATTAACTACAAAAATATAGAAACGAAAAGAAAAATTGTATTTATTTAGTACACAAATATTAAGTTTATTTTTTAATATAAAATTTTATTTTGCTTTTTTTTTTAATGATTATTCGTTTTTTTCATATGCTTTTATATATATTATATAAATAGCTTATTTTAACGGATTACCACAATTATTCAACCCCTACTGTTTATTTGTATATATTATAGTATGTGATATAATATATATATAAATACTGCATAGTAATATTATTTAAATAATTTATAAGTAACATACAAACTGTTTCCCTTTTTACTCATATACCTAAAAAGCCTTATTCAATCATGGAACAATAAAATTGTATAACGCTGCACCCATAGTACCACGTGTATATATATATATATATATATATATAAGTATATATACATATAAGTATATATGTACATACGCAAAACTTATACAGGCAATTTTGGGGGAATCATAAAATTATTCACATATATTTTAGCATGAACCATCCCTCTCCCTATCCTCTAAATACAATGTAAATTTTTTTTTATTATATTTTAAAACCTAACAATTACAAAATTCAAATTATATCAAAACAAATCATAGTAAAAAGGGTAATTAATAATTCTTTCCCGTTTTTATCTTATAAGTAAAATCATATTTATTTTTTAAATTAACCAAAAATATATATGTAATATATTATTATATCAAAACTATATTTTGTGTAGACTTTGTAAGCTTCCACCAAAATTTTGTAGAAATGTGTTACTGCTATATATAAGGTGAATAAATATATAAAAAAAATTATTTTCCAAAGTTTTTTTTTTTTTTTTTTTTTTAATTTTAATATTATTCCCAATTTAGGAAAAATTATACAATATGTGTGTATTTTTATTTTTTTTACATGCTTAATGACAATATATTGTACATTTCCATTTTTTTCTTATATCTCATACTTCATCAACATATGCACATAAATATATTATATATGTATATGTACATATATATATATTAATTGTGCATAAAGACGTATGTACCATTTAAGGTGAAAAATGAAACAGTAATATATATTTTTTTTTGTTCTATTTGTTTTTTGTTCAATTTTTTAAGCGCATTTACATAAACTCTCAAATGCGTATAAACTTGTTAATACACATTTAGAGAGTTGTATCATAAGTACATTTAAAAAAAAATAAAATATATATATTATATATATATATATTATATATATGTGTACATCCACACAATTTAAAGGGACTTGTACAAATTAGCCATGCAACTTATTACTAATTTATTTTTTTAAGTTAAAAAAAAATCACATATTTTATCTCATTCTGTTAATTATTAAGTTTGGATAAACTTTTCACCTTTTTTCTGTTTGACATTTCATAAATATTTATTTTCCTTTTTCCAATTTTTTGTGATTTTCAAAATTTATAATACATTATTCTCCTTAATACTTTACCTTTTTGTTATTCATTTTTTTTTCACCATTCCTAAAAAATTTGAAAAAAATATAAATTAATAGGAAAGGTGATAAGTTTAAAAGTTATTTGAATTAAAAAAATTATCACGACATTTTAACAATGGGTAATGAACGTAATAATCAAAATTATAATGATAATGATGAAAAATCAAGATTAGTACAAAATGAATTTAATAACGATTTTCTTATAAATTCAAATTCAAGGGTAGACAACAATAATAGTAATATTTATTATACAAATAAAAATGATAAATATGATCAAAATGATAAATATGATCAAACTGATAAATATGATAATGAAATTATTTTTGGATCAAATATTAGAAATATCCAAAATGGTAATTTAAAAACATTTAATTTAAATGATATAAATAAAGAATCAAGTAATAACAGTCGAAATAAAAATTCAAACTTTACTTTAAATAATTCAAATAAAAATCTCCCTTCTCATTTCCTCAATTTTTCTGAGGATATTATAACTGACAATATCAATAAAAACGAAAGAAAAAATGGAATCCAAAATGAAAGCCAAAACGAAAGCCAGAATAACGCTACAACCATTTTAGACGCACAAAATAACCCTCCTTTTTTATTAAATGAAATTCATAAGAATTCAAATTTTTATCAAACGGAAGGTTTCGAAAAAGAACACAATTTTTTTTCTGAAAAACAAAATAATACCCAAACAAATATAATGGGAAAAATGAATATAATAAATCTAAGTGACAAAACAAGTGAAGATAATTTTGATGAAAATAATGAAAACACACCTTTTGGTTTTTTTCCTTTATTTAAAAAGTTAAATAATATAAGAACTAAATTGTTACGTTTTTATGATATAGATAACGATATAATTATATATCGATGTATGTGTGCATTATTTCCATATTGTGATGTAGACAAAAAATCTTATTTTATTAATAATTTTGATGATATTGAACAAGGCCATATCAACTCAAAAATACAAAATGATTGTAAAACTACAGAATATTCCACAGATATAAATAATTATACATCAAATATTTCAGACAATGAAAATTATGATGAAAATGAAAATATCAGAAATGTAACATGTATTAATGATGATGCTTTTGATTATTATGATAATAAATTAAACATTATACAAAATCCAGACTTATATGGATTTATATGGTTAAATATATTTATTTCTTTTATATATTTTTTTATTTTTAATTTAAATAATACTATATTTAATACCACAATAAATATTAACAATGATTATATAAATAGCTATATTTATCAAAATAAATTAAATGTTTTATATAATACATTATTTTTTATTTATTTGTTTAATATATTACTTCCTATTTTTATTTTACTAGCTAATTATTTTATTACAAAAAAAAAATTCGCTATTAAATTATTATCTTTAATTTCTTTAGCTAGCTATAATAATATTATTTTATTGCCTTTAATTCTTATTTATAAATTTACAATTATAGACACAACTATTCTTATTATACAATATATATCATCATTTATACGTTTATTACTTTTTATTTTTTATGTTGCTACATCATTAATGTATATATATAAATTTACTATAAAAATATATCGTAACAATTTTTCAAATGAAATTATTTATTTTAATTATTTCATTTTTACTATTTCTTATATCTCTTTATATTTTATCCTCAAATCTTATGTATTTAATTATTTATAATGTGTGTGCAAAAATTTTTATGTTTCCGTATGTACAACATTTACTATTAATCTTTTTTTTTTTCATTTCTCTTAATCTTATTATATCTATTTATTTACATCCTTATTTTTTAACAACTATATCTACATATATATTTATGTAATATACACTCTCTCTCTTTTTTTTTTTTTTCAACATTTTACTATTTTTTTATGTCAATAATTTATAAATCGCACTAAAATATGCGCATATATCAACTATTGTTTTTTTACTTTTAACACAATTGGACTAATTCAAAGCGCAAGTAAAAAAGCCAAGTGAAAATGTGAAAGTAAAAAAAGCCAAGTGAAAAAAAAATAACTAAATAATAAACAAAATCAAACTAAACAAAGATAAAAATAAACGAAGATAAAAATAAAGAAAGATAAAAATAAAGAAAGATAAAAACATATGAAGATAAAAATCCCAAAATTAAAAGCACATGAAAACAGGTAGACAATTTAAATATGCAAAATATGCCTCCAAGTGAACAAAAAAAAAAAAAAAACTAATGTACACATATGCAAATTATTTTTGAATTTTATATATCATCATCATCAAAAAGACTAATTGTTTCATCATATTCTTTGAAACTTTCATAATTTCTGTAATATTTCCAATTTTTGTAAAATTTTATTAATAAAAATATAAATGCACTAGTCATAAAAAAAATAAACAAAATGAATATAAAATAAAACAAATTATTTTTTTCGAAACAGTATATTTCTATTAAAAATATAGGTATGTATATACAGGATTTATCATCTGGGTCTGAGAATGGTTTATTAAAAATAGAAGATGTTATTTCTTTCGATTCGTTGTTTTCTCTAGAACGATAATTTTTGATAGCTTTATCTATATCATAAAACCTGAAAAAAAATTAATATAAAATATATGTATATATTTATAGATAATATAAATCTTCCTTAATTAAAGCAATTGATATATCTATTTTTATATTACATGTCTTGATTCACATTATGAGAAATGTAACTATCCTTTTCTTCTATCTTTTCAGAATCTTCTTTCTTATATTCAAGTAAAATCGATTTATTTACACTTTCATTATGAATTTGTTTAAGTTTTTCTTGATTATTAAGATTTGTATTATTCGTTTCTATAGCTACTTCATTTTCTTTTACATCGTTATTTAAAAAAGTGAAAAGATATCTATTATTTTTATTGTTATTTTCATTGTTATTTCCATTGTTATTTTCATTGTTATTTTCACTTATCATATCAACATTATCTTTTAAATCAAATTTTAAAGTCATGTTATTTTTAAGATTGCTCATATCTTCTGGTAATAAATAACTTTTTTGGATTTCTATTTTTCCTGATTTTATTATTTCACCAACTCTTAAATATACTATTTTTTTCATTTCATCTTCCATAAAGCCATGTTTCTCTCTCTTTTCCTCGGACCAAAAAATAAGATCAATCTGGTTAAGGAAAAAAAAAAAAAATACATATATATAATATATATATATATATATATATACACACACGTGCATGTATACAAGTGCACATTTACAAACTAGCCAAACAAATTTTTGTTTAAATTTCGTGGAATTACATTAAAGGGGTAAGCTTTGTCTACATATACTGAACGGTGAGGATACACATCTAATAACACTGAAGTATTATTTTTATTTTCAGCAAACTCAAAAATTTCAAGTGAAAAATAAAAAGGAAAACCCATATTCTTATTTATATGAATATAATTGTCAGTTAAGTTGTAAAACCATATTTGAAATGTATACTCTCCTTCTTCTAAAAACAAACTAATGTTTTCAAAAATATTTATTTTTCCATTATCCATATTTCCTTTAATTTTATTACTAGTTGAGACCTTCTTATTATTTCTCATAATTTTGACATCAAAGTTAACCCTTGAAAAGTCATATCCAATGTTTAGCTTGATGTAGCTACCCTAAAAAAAAAAAAATAAAAAAATAAAAAATAAAAAAATAAAAAATAAAAAATAAAAAAATAAAAAAATAAAACATTCAAAATGATAAGAAAAAAATGTATAATAATAATCTAAACTTGTTCTACTACAAAAATAAACACACACACTCACAATGCATCACAATGCATCACATTGCTCACCTTCTTAACATGCAAAGGGAAAGAAAATGTTTCTTCCATGATAATATTTTTTAAATACACCACCGAAGTTTCTACACGTGTATATATGTGAGTAGAATGTTCTCTATTCTCAAAAATTATACCACTATATAAATTTGTTTTAACAGATATCGTATTAAAAATACTTTTAAAATAGCTGTTAATATATTCATTGGCATATTTTGTGTTCATATTCATTTTATAATATTTTAAAGGAACTAAACTTAAAACTAATTCAATATTACTATCTATATTATTGTAGTTTTTAATAACCAACTTGAAATTTTTATTAACCTCATATACATTTAATATATATTCATCATCCTCGTTTGTATATAATATATTTGAATCCGGTGTTTTTTTTTCAATTATTTTATTTTTTAATCTTTTCTCTTTAATTACCTTTTCAGGAATATAATCATTATTCATACTCTCATTTACCACCTCAATATTAAAAACATTTCGAACGTTTAATGTATAGTTTAAATAATTTGTAGAAAAATTATAAAGAGATGAAGATTCGCTATTATTGTCACTATTTTCGAAATTTTCAAAATTTTCAAAATTTTCAAAATGTTCAAAATCATTATTTATATTTTTCGAATTATTATTTCCACTTAGTTCATAGATTGGTGCTAAATAAACTTTCAAAATATAATCCACATTATCTACTAATGTAAAAAATATTTCCTGATGATTTTTAATAATATATTTATCATAACAAAAAAAATAGCTATATTTCGATTTATGTGTAGTTATTTTTTCATTTACTACAATTCCATTTTCATTTAAATTTTTAAGATTAACTTTTTTGAAAATATTTTTATAAATTTTTCGAGTATATAATTTATTCATATTAGATGTCTCATTTTTTAATGATACCATCTGTTTTTTTTCTTCATCTGAAAAATCAATATTTTTTAATTTATTTTCATTTGATGTATTATATATAAATATTATAAAATCAAATATAACACCATCAATTTTCTTTATTTTATTATTTATATAATTTTCCATTTTAAAAGAAATCTCTATATTATATTCCCCTTGTTCAATATTTGCATACACATATTTTTTATATTCATTTGATACTTTAAAATATGAATTTTTTGATAATATATTTATTTTAAATGGATATATAAAATAATAAAAATGAGGTTTTACTTCTACATATACTTGACATTCTTTTTCAACATTTAAAGTCAAAATAATATGAGACTCTTCATTTTCTTTAATATAATTTGTATTATTAATAACTTGATGATTAAATATTTCATTTCCAAAACATATATGTATTCTTTCATACATTACTATATTTTTTGAATCATTTGAAATTGTTATTTCTTTTTTTTTATTTCCAAAATAAATTGTATATAAATTTTTTTCAAACATATTTTCTATAACAAATTTTTCTAAATCTTTCAATTTGTTTTCATCATAAAATATTCCCTTTTTATCACCACACTTTAATTCTTTACTAAAATAAAATTTAGATTCATTTTCTTCAATATATCTATTAATTTCATATTTATTATTTATATTTGAACCCATAATTATATCATTAACATTTGGTATTTCCACCCATATTACACTAAATATCATATTTATATATGGCAATTTTTCAGAAAATTTAAATATATATAACCCTTTTTCAAAATAAGTTGATATATTTATATCATTAACATTAGAATGTGAAAATATTTCTTCACAACAAGATTGTATATCTTTATTTATTTCATCATATGGTAATATTTCATTTTTTTCAAATTTTGATATATTTTTATATTTATAAATATTTAACATAATATCTTCTTTTCCTTCTTTATAAATGTATATATTTAAAAAAGCATCTCTTTCTGCTAAAAAAAACATCATATTATTATTACTTGTGATAAATTTATATTCTATCTTTTGGTTCCCAATACACATTCCATTTTTTTTGTCAAAAGGAACTACTCTTACATTTTTATCATTCCCACTTTCCGTTTCTACTTTACCAATTTCTACATCTTCCTCTTCCACATCATCAGAATATTCGTACCTTTTCAACAATATGTTATTCAAAAAAAGGGGCAAATGCATAGTGTCATATTGATATTCATCGTTTTCATGTTCTCTATATTTTTCCAACTCATGTGTATAAACAATATTTAAATAAGCATATGGGCAATAATCTTTAATTAATTTTTCATGTACATTATCATACAGATATATATATAATTTTACATATTTTACATTTTTATTTAAAATATTAAAAGTTATTATAATTTTATTTTTATATATATTACTTTCATGGGCTAATATATTTTCCCCATCTTCTTCTAAAGATAATTTATAAGGTAAAAAATTTTTATGAAACACTAATTCAGCTTTTAATACAAACCCAGAATTATTAGTTTCTGGTAATATTATTTTTTTTTCAATTTTTTCATCAATTTTTTTTGGAAAAAGAAATAGTAAATATCGTTTAAACAAATAGTAAGAAGATTCATTTTCAAATATAAAGCCATTATTATCATTAAAATATCCAATTTCTTTATTTTTTTTACCATTTTTACTTTTTATTTTTCTATCAACTTCATTTAGATCATATACAGAACTCGAACCCTCCGCTATTTCGCCAAAATCATCTTCATTATGAAAAACACATTTATCCAATAAATTTATTTGATATATATATATTTGTAAATAAAAAAAATTGCTCATTTCTCTATCATTTTGTACATTAAATTTAAACACAATCTCATACTCTCCCTTAGTAAATGATTCAATATATACTTGTTGATACTCTTCAAATAATTTAATTTTTTTTATTTCACCACCAATATGTTTTCTTTCATATAGTTCTATATATACATAATTTTCCATAAAACAATTTATTTTTATTATAGATTCCTTTTCAATAAAAATTATAAGAACATGTTCCTTATTATCTGGTATGTAACAGAAATTACTAAATGAATATGTATCATATCCTATAATTAAATATGGAATATGATTAATACTTCCAATATAACTTCTATTTGATTTATACATATTATTAAATAATGTTATTTCTCCAATAGATTCCTTTTTATTTTCTATAAAATCTATATCAACAAAAAAAAAACCACATATTTTTCTACCACTATAATGTAAACTTGGTGTTAATACATATATACTTATTTTATTATTTAATTTATTTTTTATTTCATATTCAATTGTTGATTTAGAATTTTTGTATATATAATAATGTGTTTCATCTTTTACTGTTTCAAAAATTATAATAAATATATCAGAGAATATTGAATTATTTATAGTAACTATTATTTTATCAACATTTTCAAATATCTCATTTTCATATAATATTATAAAATCAAAATCATCAAATAATGAATTATTTAATTCCCACATATTTTCATATATATTTTTATAAGATATAACATTATTATCATTTTTTTTATTCACATTTTCAGTTCGAAGATTATAATAAAACATATCTGTTATTATATTCATTTTACGATCACATGAATGTACCTTTTCATATATATGTAATGGCTGAATTATTAAATTAATATTATTTGATTCAAATTTTTTATTATATTCTTCAAAATTTATCTTAAGGTCATATTCTCCTTCCAAAAGAATACATTTTATATATATTATAATTTTCTTTGATAGATTTTTTATATGATGTCTACTAAAATTAGTTTTATCATATTTCAAAATATTTTTTTCATTTTTAGTTAAATAGCTAAATAAATTATAATCTTTTATATGCTTTAAATAATATGTATTACAAACATTTTCTGTTGAATTTTTTTTTAATAAATTTACAAAAATATTTTCTGATTTTGATTCTAGTGTAAACATAAAAAAAGATTCTTCTTCGATTGTTATGTTCACTTTTGTTTCTTCTTTAAATAAATTATTAGGATCAAAATTTAAAATAAAATTATCATCTATTTCAATAGTATTTCCATAAATTATATAATTATTATTTATCTCATATTTATTACATTCTTTTTTATTTTCTCCTACACATTCTTTATTAAATCCAATTATTGGCAATATATTATTTTTATTTATATTATTATCTTTTATTTGAATTATTTTATCAAAAAAAAATGTATTCTGAATATTTTCATGATTAAAATGGCCTTTTAAATAGTCTATCATTGTATATTTATCAACATTGTTAACTATATTATATTCAAAATTAAAATAAATTATATTATCTTGATTAAACATTTCTTTTTTACTCTCTACACTATTTCTACCCAAATATTTATTACTTTTATTTTCATTATCATAGTTAATATCATTATTTATGTAATTATTTTCATTTTCATTTTCAGCATATCTTATTTGAAAATTATAAATATAATTATTACTTAATAAAGCATTTAAAAATATTATCCCATTTTTCGATTCATCACTTTTTATACACATATCATTACAAGTCATATCAGCATTCGCATGTTTTATTATATATTCTATATTCATATTATGTAAATAATTTTTATCTAATTTTATTTTTTTTAATTGCATAGAAAAATTATTCCATTTATTTTTTCCTTGTGATAAAAGTGAAAAAAAATTTATATTATTTTCTTCATTAAATTCGAGAATAATTATAACATTATATATGATTCCATATTTTTTACCATTTTCATAAATATAAAAATCTTTATTATTTTTTAAAGAAAAATTAAAATAACCATCTGTTGCATATCTATAATTATCTCTAATTATTATGTAGCTATTATGATGTTCTATCTGTCTATCCTCTTTTTGTCTACCCTCATTTTGTCTCCCCTCTTTTTGTATATCCCCCTTTTTTGTACTCTCTATTTTTGTATCCCCCTTTTCCAAAACAACCGGCCCTATTCCTATATCTAATCTTATATTAACACATTCATTAGATGTTTCGATTTTATTTGAATATATAATAAAATAAAAAACGCGCTTATTTTCATTTTTATTTTCATTTTTATTTTCATTTTTGTTGCTATTCTTATCATCTTGCACATGAAATAAATATTTTATTAAATTGTCTTTACTATTTTCAGAAAATATCAAAATACCTTTATTATCTACATATTCATATAATTCAACTTTATTAACATCTTTACTATATAATTTTAGATTTATATAAAAATTACAATTTATATATTCAAAATATATATATGTTATATCAAATTTTATGGAATATTCATTTGATACATTAATTTCATTTAACATAGTATAATATTCTGGGTTATTTAAATAAAAAGGTACTAAATTTTGACATCTTTCATATTCGATTTCATTTTTTGTTATTTCACTAAGATTCCTTTCATTATTTTGTTCATAAGAAATCTTAAAATTAATAACTATCAAACAGATTATAAAAAGGAAAAGCCACACTTTCCCTTTTCTCTTATTCATTTTCATCCCCTGTTTATCTCTCCCATTCAATTATACAATTTTTTTTTAATTTTTTTTTTAATTTTTTTTTAATTTTGTTTTTATATTACTATCTTAACCTATTTTATTTATTTTAGATTTTTCTTTTTTCTGCTAAAATATTACTTTTCTTCTTTATCAAACTGACACTTTCAACTCCGCGCCTTCATCAAGGAATCTTTATTTTTCTGTATAACGCATAATTTATATTTATTATTTTACCTTATTCTGTTATATATGTGTAAAAATATATTCAAATTTCTGATATCTTCCGTTTAATTTACTTTTATATAATCTTTCTATACATTTATATATTACATACATATATATATTATATACATATTATATAATATCTATATATTTTTGATTCCTTTCTTATGTATCTTTATATTTCATAACTTATTATAAATATTTTAGAATATATATTTTTTTTTTTTTTCCATATTGCAATAATATTTTATATAAAACTTCAAAATTAATATATTTGAATATCCATATGCATAAGTGGAAAAACATGGAGAAAAATATGTACTCTTGATTTTTACCAATTAGTGCATATTTTTTTCGGTATTTTGCATTAACATAATTTTTTCCACAAATATAATCGAACAAAACTTTTTTTTTTTTTTATAAATTTAAAACAAAGGCATAACAAAAAAAATTTACAATATTTTATAAATTCTCTTTCCATGATATTTCTTATTATTCCCATATTTTAATAAACAATAATAATCTTGAAATGTTTTATTTATAACATTGAATGTTAATACATATTGTCCATAAAAGTTTATTCACAGGGCTTATATAATAAAATTACCCCAAAATAATTATTCTTAATAATCATATTTATTATTCTTAATAATCATATTTATTACTATTTTAGTATATATATATATATGTGTGTGTAGCGACAAAATAATAACACTAAAACGATCTTAAATGTGGAATACTGTCTATTATATTTATTTACCTGATGAATGAAAATACATGTAGGTCAATTGAACAAATATTCGAAGGTTCCACATTTAATAAATCTGAAAGGTTATTCAAAAAATATAAATGAATAAAACTTTGCACAAATTCTATAAACTTTTTTTTTTTTTTTTTTTTTTTTTTTTTTTTTCATTTGTTCTTCATTATATCTAATAAGCCACAATATAACTTTCAACTTTTTTGTTTGTGTACAGAAAAAAACTGACATTTGAAAATGAAAAACTTAATTTATTTTTCGAAAATGGAATAATTAATTACAGTTTAATAGAACTAGTAGGATCTCCAGGAAGTGGAAAAACACAATTTGCTCTTACTTTGTGTGCAGAACAATTGATCAAAATAAATAAAGAAAAAAAGGAAGATATTGTTTTTTATATTTATTTTAATAGAACTTTTCCAATACAAAGACTTACAACCATAATAGAGAATAAATTGAAATTCAACGAAAATAATTATACCAATTATTATATAGACGAAAAAAAAACAAATGCAAACAAGTTGCCAAATGCAAATCATATTTATTCAAAAAAATATAATATAAACCAAAATGAACAAGAAAATCTCTTTTCATTTAAAACAAATAAAAATGACATTGTAAGAAATTTATTAGCAAATTTATATATTCAAAAAATACATGACGAAAATGAATTTTTTTCATTATTTCAAAAAAATATACATAGTATTCTCAAATATAATAAAATTTCATTACTTGTAATTGATTCATTTAATTCTATACTTAATGGAAATGAAAATTTAGATAGTTATAAAAAATATCAACTATATATTAAAATGTCTTTAATTTTAAAACAAATATCATATGAAAATAATATCTTTATTATATTAATTAATAGTTCAAATATTAACAAACATTACTCAGATTTCTCTTTTAACATTTCCGATTTTATTATCAACTCTTCATGTTCAAACACAGTTATTATTTTTAAAAAAACAAAAAAAAATAATGAACAAGTCAGAAAAATGTTTATTAAATGTTCAGAATTTTTACGAATGTATAAAACACTTACATTTCAGATCACTGACTCAGGTGTTGAGGCCCTATGAAAAACATCATAGCCTACATTTGCACACACACACACATAGATAGATATATATATATCTGTGTTCTATTTTAATTGTTTTCTCTCGTTTATCCAATTATTATCAACCGTTAAACGGTGATATAATATATTTATAATTAGTATTTAGTTTGTTTTATTTTGCTGATGCATTTTGAATTACTCAAAATTTGACATGGTTTATCCATATAATCCTTATTCCGAACATTTATATATATACATATTATTTTAAGATAATTAAAAACTAACAATATATATATTATTCAAAACTTATTTGTTGCAGTAGCTAGCTATATCCTTTTTATAGCTAGTAAAAAAAAAAAAAAAAAAAAATAGCTATCAAATTATATTCCTTAAAAATTATTTATTCTGTTTTTGTTTTTAATTTTAAAAAGAAAACATATAAATGTTTAAAATTACAAAAAAAGAAAACTTTTAAAAATAAAAAAAAATAATATTATCATACAATACAAAATCAATTGATGGAAATATAATCAGGGATATGAACACACATAAAGTATATATTTGTGGAAATACAATATTCTATATATATATGTGTGTGCATATACAAATACATAAATAAGGCAAATAAATTAAAGCAATATATAAAAAAATGCTTTTTAAATACTCAAATCGGTAATCGCTTATTGTCTAAAAGATATTCAGATATTTGTTTAATTCCTGGTATCTCTAATATGAAACTAAGCGGCGAATATTTCACGGTACTAACAATATTTGGTAAAAAGGAAAAAAATAATTTATATAAACCATATCCTTGAAATAAAACGCCAAAAAATGTTCTTCCTAAAATTATTAAAAAAAAACCTAATAAGAAACAAGCACTTCCTGCAATTTTTTTTCTGTTTGCAACAAATTTTATTATTTTCGTTAGTCCCAATAAATAATATAAACCCAATAAAAAAAATAAATTAGAAATGCATAAAAAAAATTTATCGAAAAATAAAAACACCCCTATAAATCCTGCTACTATTCCTAAAAAAAATAGCACCAATCCTACCGTTTTATTTTCATCCAACATTTTTTATTACTTTTTTTTTTTACTTTTTTTTTTTACTTTTTTTATTACTTTTTTTATTACTTTTTTTATTACTTTTTTTTATTACTTTATTTTTTTATTACTTTTACTTTTTTCTAAATTTATTTTACTCAATTTTGGTTTCTTCCAAAATATTCTACTTAAACTGCTCTAAATTTCCCTTAATATATTATTTATCATTATATTCAATATCTATATAAATATATACACAATCGGTATATACATAATAATATATTTAAAATATTATTATAGATACATTATTCCGTCAGTTATTTATTTCTGTTTTATTAGTTCTTGGTTCTTTAAAATATTGTTAATATCATATATTCTTCAAAAATATTCTTAAAATTATATTTTGTATGACCCAAACAAATATCTTTGTAAATAACTTTTTTTTTCAAATATGTTATCAAAATACCGTAGTCATTTCTTCAAGTTTGCTTATTATTATATATAGGTAAGTTCAAAAAAAATTAAATAAAAATTATATACATTTATTCATAATACCATTTTTATTTATAAATATATCTCGTAAATTTCTCAAATATATTAAATAATAACTGCGAATATTTTATGTTAATCAAATTATATCATTTAACTGTTTTGCCATAGAATAATAAATTAAAAAAAAAAAATAATTAAAATACATATATAGTATATTATTATTCGTATAAATAAAAAAAACAAATTTAAACTATACATATTTATATAATATATATAACAAAATGCCCACGCTGCATTTTCAATTATATTTTAAAAATATATGTTTTTATTAAAGAACTGCGTATAAAAAACGTATACGACATTGAAGAAAAATTTGCCTTTTCATATATTTTTATACCTTTACACTTATATATTATTTTTTACATTTTTATATTTTACATTTTTATACCCTTTTATTTTCGTATAAATTTTTATATAATTTCATGTACATTTTCATATAATTTCATGTACATTTTCATATAATTTCATGTACATTTTTATATAAATTTTCATATAATTTCATGTACATTTTCATATATTTTTATTTCACTTTTCTCATTAATTTATAAAAATATGTACAAAATTTGCATTTTTGTGTATTTTTCAAAAAATCAAAAAGGACAAAAACACATTTATTACTACTATTTTATATTGGCATAATAAACAACGAAAAAGTATAAAATGAGATTTGTAATAAAAAAAAAAAACGATGCAAAAATGAACAAAAATGAACAAAACTGTATAAAACTTATACCCAATTCAATGCAAAATAAACGCCAAATGGCATTATATATTCATTTTATCCATTCAATATATAATGATATTTTTTTATAAGTATAAAATATTATAACATAGTATATCTCAAACATATATATCACATTATTTTTTTAGTATTATATGGATAAAATAATTTTTTAATAAGTTCAAATCTATTTTTTAAAATATTTATATTTTGAGAAAATTCTAATATATAAATATAGACATTATCTTTTCCATTTTTATTTATATATTTATATATTTTTCTATTATTATTTATATTCGAGTTAACAAAACAATGTTGTAAATCTTTTATTAATAAATTTTCAGTATAATTAAAAATTATCTTATTATTCTCTAAATTAAACAAAGCATATATAACATTTTTATAATTATAAAATTCTTTTACCCTTGAAATTATATAATCAATTTGGTTGTTTGTATAAATTTTTTTTTCTTTTTTATTATTATCAAATAATGTATCATTTAGTTCTGAAATATATTTATTTAGATCGTTTAAATTATCTTGTTCTGTCTCAAATATCATATTTTTATGATCTCTACTTTTTTTAACATTATTAACTTTTTCCTTTAAAATATTTCGCCCTGTATTGGAATATAAAATATAGTAACATATATTTCTACACATGTGTATAGTTTTAATTCACATGTGAATGTGATGTAATATAATTTAAAATGAATAAACACTAAATAAGGAAGTGCAACAATTTATAATAAAGTTTTAAAATAAATGAAGAAACAAAAGAAAGCAAATCAAATTATTATATTGCTATTTATTTCATATTTGTTTTATAATTTCTTATTATTTTTCTTACCAAAGATATGCAAGTGCTGAATATGTAGTGGATATTTTGAATAATTAAAAATAACGTCAACATATGTTTTTATAAGTCTATCATAAAAATCAAATTCTTGCATATAATTTATATTATTTATTATTGCATATTCTCTTTCCTTTTCATTCTCCTTTTTGATAACCTCTTCACATGGATATCTTTTTTTTTCTTTTATTAAAATTTCAGAATCATTTTTAAAAAAATAAGGTATTTCCAATTTTGATGAAAATAATTTACTAAATCTTCGACTTGTTGAAAATTTCCATGGAACATTCATATTTATATATTAGTTTTTTTAATTGTTTCATTTTTTTTTCAAAATAAGGTTAACAAATAACACTCAAAAATGTAGAAAAATTTATATTAAAAAATAATGAAAAAAAAAAAAAATTTCCAAAATACAAAATAAACAAGAATAATTCGAAATGGCTTTTTTTTTTTTTTTTTGATATAATTTATTTTTCATATAAAAAAAAATAAAGAGAATGGATATAAAAAAATTACAGAATTATCCATATACATTTGTGTGTATATTTATCACAATTTTTATAAAAATAAAATGAATAAAATTAGGAAGGAAATATAATAAAATTTTCCTTTTTGAATTTCACTGTTTTGTTCAAATTTAATTTATCTTCCATTTCATCAATACTTTTTTGATATTCTTTATTTTTTTTCTTAAGAAATTTTAATTCTTTTTTTAAAATTATTCTACAATAACACAATTAAAAAAAGGAAACAAAAATGTTAGAACAGTAAATTATTCCGTATATATATATATATACACAAAATTATTTAATATTAATAAGTATCCATTTTATTTTTCACTACTATTAACTTACATATCTAAGATGACTTTATTTTTTCTCTTAAAAAAATTATCAAACAGACTTATTTTCTCTTCCTTTAAATTGTTGTTACTCTGAGAATTTAATTATTATATATATAATTGTCATTTTATTATTATTATTATTTTATTATTTTTTTTTTTTTTCATTATTTTATTTTTTTTTTTTTTTTTGCATTACAATAAGCCTATCCTTTTCTTCCTCAATTATTATGTCTTCCCTTTTTGGATCCCCCAAACTTAAACATGAAAAAAGTTTTTCTCTTTCGGTCTCATATTTCCTATAAATTGAAAAAATAATAATCATACTCACTTTTTTTTTTCTACCAATTATAATGCGTCATAAATAAATACCCTCTATATATATGGAAAGAAACATATAATATTAACCAGTCATAGGCATATATTTTTTTTTTTTTTTTTTTTTTTTTTTGAAATACCTGCATAAATTGTTCGTACTTATCAACTTATTTGCCAGAATAATATTTTCTTCTAATTTTTTTATACATTTGCTCGAATTTGAAGTTATATCAATTAATCTTTGCTTATCATTTTGTCTAATGAAATAAACGAATAAGCATACGCATGAGCATCTTACATACGCATGAGCATCTTACATACGCATGAGCATCTTACATACGCATGAGCATCTTACATACGCATGAGCATCTTACATACACATGAATATTTTACATCCACATTTATTAAATTTCCCATTCTATTAAATTTCTTATTTTATTCTATTCCTTACTTCAACTTCTTAAGAATCAATTTAATGGTTCTTATATGGTTTAGCAGTTGGCTCTTTTCTTTCCTTAATCTTTCAATCTGAATTTCATATATCTATATTTAAATTTTTCAAATAAAAAAATACAATTTTATTTATCAGTAGGAAAACAACTGATACCTACCATATATATTGTCTAAAATGTTCTACTATATTTTTTTTATAAAGCCTCACTTTTACTTCATTTTCGAGCTTCAGTTTCCAGTTATCAATTTTTACTTCTAAATCGTGAGCCTTAAAAAAAAAAAAAATAACACAATTATCCAACATAACGAATAACACAACTATCCAACGTAAACAATTTTCAATTTGCTAACAATTTTTATCCATTTATTTTTGAGATAAGTTTCTCATCTTTTGTATTACTTCCTTTTCCTTAGACAATAAATTATTTTCATTTTTTTCATATTTTATTTTTATTAAATTATATTTTTCATCCTCATCACTTAATGTTCTCTTATTTTCAATAAGAAGATCGTTAAACGTTTTATCATTTTCTTCCTTAATTTTTTTGAAATTATAATTTGATATATGCTTTTCGGCAATGTTATTTTTATATATTTCATCCATAACAGCCTGTTCGTCTTTTTCCAAATTATTTTTTCTGCTCTTTCTATCTGCTTCCATCTTTTATTTATGCAAAATTAAAAATGTAGCAAAATTAAACATAACAAAGTTAAACATACCGAATACAACTACCTCTACAATTATATTTTCAAAAAAAAAAAAAAAAAAAAAAAAAAAAAAACTATAACTATAACTACAACTATAACTAACCTTATTGTAAAAAATATTTATTTTATGAACTATACTATTTCTGTTTTTTTTTAAAATCTCTTGATCATCTTCAAAATTTTTAAATAACTTTTTTATTTCATCTTCAAATTGTTTTTCCATATTATTTATATTTTCTTTATGTATATCTATTAACACATTTACACTGCTATTTTTCAAATCTTCAATTTGTTCTAAAATTATATTTTCTTCTAAATTATCATTTAAAAACAATAACATCTTATCATTGATATTTTTATTTATTTCATAGTTATTCATTTCATCATCTATATTCTTTTTTAACTGTTTCAGCTTCGATATAGTTTAAAAATGAAAAATAATTGTCAAGCCAAAATGCATATACATATATATATATACATACACATGTTAAACATGTACATACAAATATATATATGACTAAATTGCCTAAAACACATCAATTATAAGTCTATTCCTTTTTTTATCATAATATTTGTTTATTTTCTCAATACTTTCAAATTTCTTAACAGACTTATCCATCTTAAAGTGGTTGGACTTTTTTCGATTTTCTTTTCATTTACTATAGTTTTCTTTATAAAAAAAAAAAAATAAATATCATGTTTTTCACATATACACACTATATATTATACTCTAAATATTTGTCTATCGTTGTTTATTTTTTATTCATACTTTTGCTAAACCCTTTGTCTTTCTGTTAACATTATTAACTTTATTTCCACCATTTTTAATATTCTTTTTTTTATTTTTAAGATTGTTTTGTAGCATTTTTTTTATGACTTAAATAAGATATATAAATATCTCATACTAGAACAAAAAAATATAAAAAAAAATCTACCAAATTATATATCTATATCACAAATTAAGCTTTATCTTGTTAAGCTTAATCTTAAAATAAACATTTCCCGCGTTTTAAGTAAAAAAATATATTCCTACATACTTACAATATACCATATAATAACGAAAAAAAAAAATATATATATAGTATGCATAGTATATAATATATAGTATATACTATATAATATATATATATATATATACATATACATACTCATTATTCATTCCCCTTATTGTTTTGGCTTGTCTTAATGCCTTTCCATTTTACAAATGTGTGTGTGTGCATAATTTACCAGACAAACATATAACTCTAAAAAAATCATAAAAGCTATTTTTTCATAATATATTTTTTATTTATAGCAAAATTGTAAAAATCGTCTTTTTTTAAAATAATTAGATAAACAAATAAAAAATAATCTAAAAAAAATAATCATCTAAAAAAGCAAAATTAATTAACAATTAAAAAAAACTTAAAATAATAAGACTTACTAATTATAAACACATTTTATCAAAAAATAAAATGAAACAATTAATCAAATATTTTTAAAACAATAAATAAAATATAAAAATGTATATATACATATATATATATATGTGTGCATATAATATAATTGAATGTAAAAAATAAACATTTTAAATCATATAACTATAACATTTATTATACTATTAAAAATAATATTCCATATATCTTAAAAATATAATTATTATTATTTTCTATATACATATATTATTGCAAAACAATAAATGTCTCTACAATTAAATCTCCTAATTTCATATCAAGTCTCCATCCTACATTTTATTAATTAATTGTTTTAAAACCGTTAATTTTTTTTTTTTTTTTTTTTTTTTAAAAGTTAATTAAAAAAATAAACAATTAGGCTGACTTATATAATAGATTGTTAATTGAATCTGCAAAAAAAAAAAAAAATTTAAGTTCAAATTATTAAAATATAAACTATAGAAATAAACTATTCTCAAATTACTAAAACTATTTATATACATATCCATGTTTGTATGAATATAAATATAATCCATCTTTAATTTTTCTTAAAATTACAATTTAATTTGAACAGATCCAGACAAAGCCAAATATTTATATGAATAAGATTCTTTAGTAATTATGGATAAAGCCACTTGTATCAATTTTAGTTGCTGTATTGTCATAAACATGAAATATATACATATATAATGAAATAATTTGCACACACACACACATACACAACATCCAAATATGTTCTACAAACTAATATAAATCTATCCTATTTTCTCTTACTCCAATAAATTCGCCTATGGGTAACCCAGCTTGAACCTTTATGTTAAACGCCTTATTTATTATATTCTTATTACTCATTTGAAGTTCCTACAAATAAAAGAAAAGAACAAATAAATGAATAAACAAGAGAGAAACAACAAATAAATAAGATACAACACACACACACACAATTGTTTCCAAACAAACTAATATAATTTAAATCTTGAAATTTTATATTTTTATCGTACTTCCGTTGCTACTTCTTCAAATTCAGTGTCCCCCAAAGAAATAAAATCGATTTTGCTCGAAATATATTGATTGCACAAATTTCTATGATCCATAATTATTTCGTAAAACTTTTTTTTCTATAATATTCGAAAAAAATAATGAACTAATATGTGACACATACATCCATATATATGGAGAAAAACATTCTGATCATTGTCAGATTTAATTTTTTTTTAACGCATAATACTTTTTTTCCCATTTTAAAAAACTTACCTTAGCATTCATCCAATATCGAAAATATTCATACATTTTTAAAGGAGATGGTTCCATATGCTGATCTGTTCGTATTATAGGAATGTTGTATTCATCTAAAACTTTTGAAAATTGAGGAAATAACCATCTTACTGTTTCTATCCATTTATCGCTTCTTGCATTGGTTACAATAAATACTCCAGATGATATAGACGTAGATAGACATATCACAGAACATAATGATGATTCAAAGTTATAGTTTTTATTTGTTTGTATTTCTTTTTTCACCTCTTTAAGAGATTGCTCATAACTAAGGCTATATTTAGATGTTAATCTATCCCTAATCCAACACGTAGGAATTAAAGTATCATCTAGATCAAATATTATAACTCTTTTACAGTTATCTCTATATATATCATGTGCAACATTCTTATTATTATTCTTCTTATTATTCTTGTTATATTGCAGACTAAACATTCCACTACCAAGACATGACTTATATAAGCATTCATCTTGTCCTTTTAAATAGTTATTGCTAATATTATTATTATTATTATTATATCTATTATAATTTGAGGTACTCTCATATTTTATAGGGACTTTATTAATTACATTATTAAAATTACTTCGATTAAACTCTCTTGAATATAATTTTGGATCTATACCAAACTGTGGTTTTATCGTGTTATTGTTATACATACACACTGTTGTATTATTATTTCCTAATAACATATTTGTATTCATATGGGAAATAGGGAAAGGATTCATATAAACGTTCGATCCATTATTTAAGCTTAAATTTGAATTTGAGTTTGAATTTGAGTTCAAGTTTGAGTTTGTGTTCAAGTTCGAGTTCGAGTTATATTTTTGAACAGTGCCATTTTGAATGCACAAATTTTGATTTGTATAAGACGGTATATATGCATGAAGTAAATTCATAATTACTATTTTTTACTTTATAAAATTTGCAAAGCATTATAATACTATTATATACCTTAATATATATGTTACACAAAAAATATATAAAAATTGTATAGTTTACAAATATATGACCATTTATTCTATATGCGCTTTTATTCGTAAACAACCCTATCTATATATTTTTTTAATAATTTGTATATGCTCTAGCTTCAATGCTATATTTTCAAAATTCATAAAAAGACACTTTAGCCATACAAATAAACACAAGCTTTCTTAAATCAACATTTATTTTCACACTTAAAAATATAGAGAAAAATATATTAATATGCCGATTTTTTCCCAAATAAATATGTATATATTTATGGGAATTTAAAGTATAACGCTTTTTTATAAAAATATCTCCAATTACATATATGTCTACATTAATATACAATTAAATTTATAATTATAAACGTGCTTCCCTTTAAATTATATATGGATGGCTTATATTTCGGATCTTATTATTTCAAAATATTTTTAAAATATATAATTATGCATGCATATGTAACACAGATATATGTATTGTAGCTATAAATATGCAGACAATGTTATCACAAATATCAAATTTTAATTAAGTATAAAAAATTATTTTTATGATTGTCTTATATGAATTTTCCTTCTCTTGTTTTCATTATTTTATTTTTTATGTTTTGTTCATAAAAAATCATATAATATATGCACAATGCATGCACATATGTGTCACTATATATATTACATGTACATAATATTATTGTTATATAGCTATATTATATATTAAATATACTAAATAAATGCGTATAAGTGCACACATATTATATAGCTCGCTTATTTAAACAGGAAGGGGCGGGAATATATATAGTTATTTCCAATATAATATATATTATTTTTTTACAACAATATCCCAAAAAATATATTTTTATGTACATACATATTTTTTAAGCTTGCTACCAATTTTTTTTTTATTTATAATAAACCAAACAACGCTTGAAATTAGTCTACATATTTTATATACTTTTATAATATCCAAAAAAAGGATACATTTAAAACTCAACAAAAATATACATAGCATAAATAATAAATGTATAAAGAATAACAATTTTAATATTCAAAAAAATTCAAATATGTCTTTCTGCTTATATTAAATATGGGCTAACCAAAAAATGAAATACACACACACACACACACAAACATATCTTCAAAACAAAACTATTATTGCCTTGTTTTAATACAAAATAATTTAATTGAAAATATTTTCACACAGTGAAACAAAAAAAAAGAAAAGAAATGTTTCAATTTTATGATTTTTTTTATTTAAGTATTAATGCATGTAACTAAAATTAAGAAAAATAAATTTAACTCTACAAAAAATTGGGTTGATCATCAAATAATTAATTTGCCTTTTGTGCATCGGAGAAAACTAAGAAAAAAAAAAAAAAAAATGTGTAAGTCCTATTATTAAATTTTATGAAATAATAAATTGAGCAATGCGAAAATACATATGCTCTTGAAAAATACCTATTAAAATGCAAGCCAAATAACTGAGTCCCACTATGACGGCAATAGTAAGAGCAACAACCCTAAATATGCAAGAACGAAATGTTTTATGTTATTCATTTTTCTCACTATATATGTATGCATGCATATAAACGTATATGTGGTTTGGCGTTTTATTAAGGCGTGTCTGTCTTCTTAATTACATTTGGGCCGTTTGTGTGGACGGTATTATTTCCTCTGTCAAATACTATCCAATGTTAAAAAAAAAAATATATATAATAATAATAATGATAATAATAGTGATAATAATGATAATAATAGTGATAATAGTGATAATAATAATATAATTATCTATTTAAAAAAGTGAAACAACGTCAACGTATACCTGAGATGTCAGTTTCACAGCTGCAAAAAATGAAAGAAAAAAAATATATGAGTATTAATGTATAAATATACCAATTATATCTAACTTGATCGAAGGTTATTTGTTATATAAAATGGCCACAAAAATTATACATTTTTTCTTCAATATAGATAGTAATATAAATTCTTAAGAAATTATTATTTCCATTTTTTTACCTCTCAAAATAGAATATTCCAAAGAGTATCGTCTTATGTATTGTTTAAAAGTTTTATTCATAGAACTAGCTGTTCTGAAATTAATTATCGATTGAGATCCTGTGTTAATAAATTAAAAAATATTTTCATTTTAACTATTACATCCATAAGTCCATATCTATATATAGTTGCATGTATAAAATATTCTTTGTTTTATTAAAATAAAAATCTTTGATAACCTTTTTTCCATTTCAAAACAAAATTTATATCATCCTTTACAAAAAGAAGTAAAATTCCATCGTTACAATTTGTATTACCCAATCTCCAATATTCTAATATCTGTGATCCAAATATATCTGCACTAATTCCATAAGGCAATTTTTTAACTAAGGCCACCCCTAATCTTTTTTTTTTTTTTACAAATTTAATAAATTTATATTGTATGATTAGCGATGAAAAAATTGTTTTATTTTATTTTTTTTTATTTTATTTTATTTTATTTTATTTTATTTTATTTTTTTTTATAAATGAAATAAAAAAATATGCATATTACACATAAGGAACTTTTCCTTTGGCTATGCAATAATGGCTAGAATTTCTTCTTTGATAACTTAATATTTCTTTAGAAAATAAAACAAAAATTTATAAAATGGCATATTTTATGTTTTATATTTACAAGCTAATATGATAACTTCTTTTTCGTTTTTATCATTAAAATGGAAATAATAAATAGATAGATATATACATACACACGTGTGGGATGTGCAATACCTTCAATTTTGTCTGCTGTATATGTGGACAATATTTTATTAGGATCACATATGTAAGAATATTTTAGTCCATTTCTATTACATAAAGAGGGATGAATAAATGGGTTTGGGAAATTTTCTAGAGTTACATCCATAGAATAAGATGGCTTTAATAAATCATCATTTATAGTTTCATTTCCAAGGAACATATTTATATCATCTATATTTTATTTTTTTTTTAAGAATTATATTATTAATTTTAGTACAATATTTGATAATATTTTAAATTTATTTAATTTTATTTTCTACCTTTTCTGTTTTTGCTAAATATAAAAGGCGGGTTTTCTATAGGAATTTTAGCCAATACAATTGTATAACATGCAATATACAGAAAAAAAAATAAAAAAGTTATAATTTCTTTCATTTTCTGTGTCAAATAGTTTACTTAGTTTAATGAATAATTAAAGAAAAAAAAAACGTTAATCAAAAAAAAACGTTAATTAAAAAAAAAACGTTAATTAAAAAAACGTTAGTCAAAAAACCCTCGTTTCAATGTAACTACTATGCGGTTTTATTTTCCTTTGAGGTAATAGATTTATCCTTTTTTTTTTGAACAAAAATTATGAAAAACATAAATTATTACAATTTCAAGTAAACTATGTTTTATTTAAAGGGGACATACTTTTTTCTATTCCTGCACAAACAAGCGATTTAGACAAGTTTGAGAATATGATAAGTTTCCATTTTTATTTTACAATTTTTATTTTACAATTTTTACTTTGCCATTATTTCGCTCGGGTGTATGTACACACTTTTGCCAGCAGATTACCAAATAAATATTTTATTTTTTAGATAAAAATAGGAAAAAAGTCAAATAGTTTTTAAAAGTTTTATTTTCATATGTAATATATATGTGGGCAAATGCACGTGTCTCGAAATTTTAAAACGAAGAGAAAACGAAGAGAAAACGCGCCTTTGCTTGCAAATGATAACAAAAAAATTATATTAAATTGGATAAAATTTGATTAATAAAAAAGTACACATGTATAGCTATTTTATAAAAACACTTTAATGTATCACCAGTTCATTTCCTTTTATGGTGAGCATTTCGTTTACCTCCCACAATAATTTTTGGATTCTTAAGAACAGCTATTTTACCATTTTTCAAGGTTGTTCTATATGTCCAGTCATTTATATATTCGCCCATATAATCATCCTTAAAAGGGTCTTTAATATTTTTTTGACTTTCATATAATTTTTTTTGATAATTTAAATATTGCTTTCTTCCTCCTATTAATAATTCATCTTCTCTAAATATCTGAAGCTTATCTTCAAATTTATTTTTGGATTTATTTTTATTTTTTTTTTTGGGAATACTAAAAATTGTATTTTTATAATTTACTTTAAAATTAGGAATTTTTACAACTAACTTTTTTAATTCATTATCTACAACTACATTAACTTTTCTCAAACTATTATTACCACACTTTGAACAAAATAATAATGAATTTTTTCTCATAAAAAAATAACATGATGTACATATATATCCCCATAATTTAATAGATCTTATTTGATATCCATCAATAGTTATAACATTTAATCCAATTTGATATAATACATTTTGCATAGCATAATCTGTTGTAACACATGCTATATCACTTTCGAATTTTTTATTTTTATCTACATTTAAATTAAATACATCAAAATTATTCACGTTAACCCACTTCCCTCCACCATCATCATCATCATCTTTATTCTCATCAACTTCTACCACTTCCTCTTTTATCGTTTCCACCCCCAAGATCCGCTTGCTTTTGTCCTCGCCCTCATCCGTTTCGTCCTCCTCTTCCGCTTCGTTCACTTCTTCATCTGTTTCGTCCTCCCCCACTTCGTCCTCCACCTCCTCTGCCTCTTCCTCCACACCCTCATCTGTTTCGTCCGCTTCCCCATCTTCCACTTCGTTTTCTTCCTCCTCTGCTTCCTCCACTTCCACTTCGTTTTCTTTCACTTCCTCCCCCACATCCTCATCCGTTTCGTCCTCCCTCACATCCTCA
This sequence comes from Plasmodium yoelii, assembly GCF_900002385.2. Classification (NCBI taxonomy): domain Eukaryota; phylum Apicomplexa; class Aconoidasida; order Haemosporida; family Plasmodiidae; genus Plasmodium; species Plasmodium yoelii. Next base: position 940,530 of record NC_036179.2, on the reverse strand, counting down.
TCTGTTTCGTTTTCTTCCACTTCGTTTTCTTCGTTTTCTTCGTTTTCGCCCACTTGCCTCTTTTCAAAAGTGTCCGGCTGCCCATTTCGACCCATTTTAGAGTTAAGATTGGAATAATCGTATTGTACATCATCATATTTATAAATAGTTTCCATAGGAGTAGCATTTAATTTTGAAATGTCTCCAAATCTCCGATGTAAATTATATGTCAATGCTATAACTTCTATATCTACTTCACTTAATGAATCATAATCTCCTGTTAATTTTGAAAAGTGTTTTATAAAATTAATATCATTTTGTTCAGGTCTTGTTATTTTTAATAAAGGAAGTATATTATTTAATTTTTTTCGTGATGCTTCATCTTTAATTTCTTTTATTACTCCTTCTGTTATATAACAATCATAATTCATAAATAAAAAATCTTTAAATTTAATTAAACTGTTCGAATCTAATACATATTTTTTTTTTCTCTTTTCCACAACGTTACTTTTATTTTCGCCTTTCATTTTTTTTTTTTTTTTTTTTACATTTCCTTTAGTTAAGAGTTTGTTTTTATTTTACAAAAATACAAATATATATATATCAACCTGTAAGAACAAGATTAAATTTTACAAAAGCTAAAAAAGAAAAAAATAATTTACAAACATTCTATTTTATTATCATCATTTATATTAAAGTGGAAAAAGCTACGCGTAGATAATTTAGCTATTTACTTCATTATTTTTTTATTTTATATTTTTTAATTTTTATTTTTATTTTTATTTTTCATAACTTATCAGTTTACGTATTATAAATAAATGTTGCAATTTATTTTAGTTTAAATTATATATTTTTATAGAAAATTGTAGAAAAAAATATCACTCACAAATTATTTTATATATGTATATAATACTGATAATATATAGATTTTTTTTTTTTTCCTCATTTATTTTGACAATAAACATCCCCATTTTTCATTTATTTTTTTTCATGTATTTTTTTTCATGTATTTTTTTTCATTTATTTTTTTTCATGTATTTTTTTTCATGTATTTTTTTTCATTTATTTTTTTTCATTTATTTTTTTTCATTTATTTTTCCTCATTTTTTGCCATTTTTATAAAACAATTCTTATGCTACAACTATAGTTACAACACTGATAAAATGTAGCTACAAAAATAGTTGACTTATCAAAAAAACAATAAATTAATTTAAAAATAAAACAAAATTAAGAAATAATATATGAATCATGTATTTATGATAATATATCAATTTCTACCAAAATAAGTGAATGATAATCTCCACATGCAACATCTAATAAATTAATATTTACAATATTATCTGAATGATTTTTATGACTTTTATTTTTTTTATGATATCTAAAATAATTCCATAAACAAGAATTCCTTTTTTTAAATACTTTAAAATGTCTTTTTATATTTTTATTATTATTTAACTTATCATAACAATTTTGGTTTTTAAAAATGTCATCACTTATATTATCAATATATCTTAATATTAAATTTCGAATATTTTCCTTTTTATTTCCCAAAGAAAATTTTCTTTTATTTTGTATGGAATCATCTTGTTCATCGCTTGTATAAATAGAAAATGAATTATAATTTTCACCATTTTCACAATTTTCACAATTTTCATAATTTTCACCATTTTCACCATTTTCACAATTTTCACAATTTTCACCATTTTCACCATCCTTTTTTACATCATTACAATAGTCATGTGTTAAAGAAAATATTTCACTTCTTTTCCCATTCATATCATTATCTCCATATAACTTATTATAAAAAGATCCAAAATTATTATTAAATATACAACCATGATAGCTTCCTTTAGTTTTATTTGATTCTTCAGTAAAATCAAAATTTATACTTTTATTTGAAATATGGCTTGGATTATTTTTATACATATCTTTTAATATAAAACCCATGTTATTGTCTGAATTGTTTTTTCTACTATTTATATTATTATCATAATTTTCTGAAACAGATCTATATATTTGAACATCTTTATAATCATCTTCCCATTTTAAACTATATTTATAATCTAATATATTTTCAAATAAAGAAAATGATTTATTTGTACAATTTTTATCTTTTATTTGGATGAAGCTAAGATTGTTATTTTCTAATTTTATCACATTTTTTAAGTCATAATTTTGACATGTTTCTTTTTTCAAATTAAATAAACAATTATTTTTTTGCATGTTTTGTATTTTTTGCATTTTTTTTACTCTTCCTATCTGACATAATTCGCCAAATCTCTCATTCATTTCAATGTCTTTATTTGTTATATCTTTATTTTTCCAATTTTGATATGTTTCTATATTTTCAAATTTATCTTTAAATAAATTATTTTTAAAAAAATAATTATGGACATTGTTTTGTTCAGTGTATTGTGTATTTGAATAATTAGAAAATGAAATAAATTTATTTTTATTAATTTGAGAATTAATTGATTTATTATTTATTGAAAATTCTTCATCTGAACATGATATATTCATTTTTAATAAATTATCTGGTTCAATTTTAGAATCTTGATCATTATCACTAACCCAACTATTCACACTTCTACTTTCATAAATGCTAAATTCTCTATTTCTTCTTTTACTTTTTATATTAAAAAATTTATGATATTTTTTATTATTATTTTTTAATATTATTTTGTCTATCAACTTATTTTTATGAACATGTACAGGCACATTACTTTCTTTACAATAGCTAGGTAATAATATTTGTCCATATTCTGAATTTCCAATACAATATAAATTATTTTTAGGACCATTGTTTCGAAATATATCAAATTTAGATATACAATTTTCCCATTCTATATATCTACTATTTCTAATATCTTTATTAATGCAAACATCTTTTAATATTTTACTAAATGATGATGATGTTAAAAATATACAAAAATTTTTCCCAACTCCAATACGAAATATTTGTATATTATTTATTTCTCCTAAATTATTTTCATTATATATATATAAAGGTTTCATTATTTTTTCGAAAATTTGATTTATCTTATTTATATGATAATTGCAACTGTCTACCTCCATTTGGGGAATTTTATCATAATTTTGTCTACTATTTAATTTTATTTCTTTAAATAATTCATAATTTTTAAGCATGCTAATTTGATCGCAATTTGTTCTATCGTAATTTGTTCTATCGTAATTTGTTCTATCGTAATTTGTTCTATCGTAATTTGTTCTATCGTAATTTATTCTATCGTAATTTATTTGATCCGTATAATATCCTTGTGAAATGGTAGCAGGAGTGCTTAAATGAAATTTATCGTTTATATAATATATATTTCCATAATTGTTTTTAGAAAAAATATTATTTTTATTTTTATTTTTATTTATATTTACTAAATAATATAAATCTGTATATTTAACATAATAAATATTATCACCTCCTCTAGTTATAACATAATCTGAAAAGTATTTCAAAATTTCGTTTTTTGAATTTTCGTTCATATTTTTTAAGAGAATATTACGTCTATATTTATCACCAGCATTTTTATTTGTATATAATAAATTATTATTTATTTCATTTATGTTTAAATAATTTATTGGAGCAATAAAAACAGTATGGGTACATGAAGATACAATATTAGATATATATAAATTGGTTAAACATTTAATTTTTGTTATTTTTATAAAATATTTATAATAATTTTTATCACTTTTATCTTTAAAAAAGCATATATTTATTTTCATTCCGTTAGTTAATCCGTTTATTTTATTATTATTTTTTTTTTTTTTTTTTTTTTTCTCTGTCTTTTTTTTGTTCTTGTTTAATAAATATCCCCATACATAAACTGATCTGTCCTCTGTCAAACACAAACTATGATATTTTCCTAAACTTATTTGAATTATATTTTTATTTTTTATTTTTATATTTCTTGGAATGTTTACATATTTATTACTATTTCTTCTATATAACTGTTCATTTTCGTTTTCATTTTCATTCTCTTTTTTTTTTTCTATTTTTTTCATCTTTTCCATCTGTTCTTTTATATATGAACAATCTATTTGCCCATATTTATTCCAACCCCACATCCACAAATTTTTATTCCCATCAATTATTGAACTAGTATATGCCCCACATTCTATATAAATTATAGGATGAAAAATTTTTGGATATTTATAATTATCATTAAAAAAAAATTTATCACTTTTTTTACACACATTTTTTATATTATCTTCTCTTGAAGTAGTAACATCACAATTTTTATATTTATTATTTTTTTTTATTTTAAAACCTTTGTTATTTAAAGGAATCATAAATGGTTTACTTGTATATTTTATTTTTTTATCATAACGATTTGTTAACCCTAATTGTCCTTTTTTGTTACAACCAAATGTGAAAACAAATCCACAATAAGTTAGAATCATTGTATGATATGAACCTAAACTTATATTTTTTACTTTTTGTTTATATCCAAAATATTTTAATGGTGTTAATTTATATATATATGGCCATATTTTTTTTTTTTTTTTATTAAATATAGAAAAAATACTTTTATTTTTATCTAATTTATTCTTCTTATCATCTTTAAACAGTTTATCTATATACCAATTATTTCCTACTTTATTTTTTTCTCCAATTTCTTTATATTCTGTATAGATAGATTTTTTATAGTTAATACCCAATTGTCCATAATTATTTAATCCCCATAAACATACAAACCCTTGTTTACTTACCATTCCTGAATGAAATTTTCCACATCGTATTTCCTTTGGATCAAAATATTCTTTTTCTCTAACACTTCCCCCCATATTTTCATTTACCAATAAAAAATCATCGTATTCAGATAACCTTTTTGATAAAATTTTTTTTTTGTAATCTAGTTCACTATCATATAGGAAAAAAACATTTTCCTCTTTTTCGTTTTCACTTACATTCACACATTTTGCAATTTTAGCACAATTCCTATCAATCAAGGCACTACTACTGCTTCGGTCTATATCATTAAAGACACTACTGCTTCGGCCCATATCAATCAAGGCACTACTACTGCTCCGCTTCCTATTCGTCTCGACACAACTATCATTTATTTTTTTATTACACCCCACCTCACTTTCTACACCATCATCTCTAAATCGTGTAAATAAATTCCTATACAGTTCAGTACCAATTTGATGTTTTTCATAATTTTTTTCTTCAATTTTTTTTTTTTTTAATGTAAAAAATGATAAATGGCTAGCATGTCTTGTTAATATTTGTTTTTGCAAATTATCACAACAAAGAGATTTATTCATATCATATGTTTGTATAGAATTTATGTTTCTCTTTTTTATTTCATTTAATATATTATTAAATTTTTTATATATTTTTTTACAATTTTCTTCTTTTTTATTATTTTTAATATTTTTTGATTTTTTTTTTTTTATAGGAATTGAAGAAATATCTATAAACCCAACTCTTTTATTTTTTTCACATCCCAATTGTCCAAAACTATTATTACCCAAACTAATTAATATTTTTTTTTTTTCAATATTATCATTATTATTATTATTATTATAACTTGATGAATATTTTGATATATTTGATAAGCTACCCCATGTTTGTCTGTTCTTAAAAGATTGTTTTTTTTTTATATTTGATTCTTCTAATAAATTATATTTTGAATATCTTTTTATTATATTACTCTCTTTTTTCTCTTCAAAATTTTCCATACATAACATGTTTATTTCTTTTTCTTCATTATTTTTTTCCAAATTTATTAATTTATTCTTTTCGTTTTCAATCTGTTCAATCTGTTCATTTTTTTCCATCTTTTCCATCTTTTCTATCTTCTAACAATTCCCATTTTACCCTACCAAACAACCACCAAGTTTGTATATACTCCTCACACATACAACCAAATGTATATCTAATAGAATATATAGAATATGTATATATAATATGTATATATAATATCTTTATCTATATATATAATATGTACATATAATATGTATATATATATATACTTCCCAAATAGACAAATAAAAAAAAAAATTTCCTTTTTAATTACTTCCCCCTATACTTAATTATCCTCCTGTTTACACAAAAGGAACATGTTTTCGATTTTGTTTTTCACAAAATTTCCAAATTATATATATATTCATTTTTTTTATAATAATTTTCTTAAATTATTTAATAAAACAACTATTAGTGAATTTTTTTTTTTTTTTTTTGTTACTCTTATAAATTTAGGCTATATTATACACACACATATATACATATATACATATTATATTATATATATTGCCGATTTACCCACAATTTTTTTTTTATTAATCTCATTTATAATATAGATGGACAAATAAACAAATCTCTACATTTAAAAAATAAAAAAAAAATTATATATGTACTAATTTTCTACCACACAATGGAACCCAAAAAAAACCACAAAAAAAAAACCAAAAAAAAACCACCAAAAAAACGAATTATTTTTAGGGGTTAAAAATGTTTACACCTTTGAATTTGTACAATATATATATATACAAATATATTTTTTTTTTTTTTTTTTTTTTATTGTCCACACTTTTTGATATATTTCGTAAAAAATAAGGAAAACTTATAATATACCCAAATTTTCCATTTTGAGAAATTAGGAAAATAAAAAAGAAAAAGGAAAGATCACATCAAATAAAAAGTTAAATACAGAAAAACGAATATTTACCAAATTGTATAAATTGTCACAATTTTTAAACCATCCAATACACACCACATTATTTCAATAGGTTAAATAAAATTATTGTTATTAATAAAAAATATATCGTTAAATAATTTAATATGTAATTTTTGAATTCACAATTGGTCTAAGTTTATTCATAATACGTTTGGAAAGCAAAACAAAAAGGGAAAATGTGGAACCCCCATTTGTTTTTTTCTACAAACCTTTCGTCATTTTTCTGCAATTTTCGTCATTTCCTGCAAATTTCGTCATTTTTCTGCAATTTTCGTCATTTTTCTGCAATTTTCGTCATTTTTCTGCAATTTTCGTCATTTTTCTGCAATTTTCGTCATTTTTCTGCAAACTTATTCATTAAGTTTTATAACTCCATTTGGATTATTATCGTATCCAAAATATAAAGCGATGGAAATTATGACCAAAATAAATATGTTCATATATAAATCTATATTTTATAATTTCGCTACCTACATAAATCTTTGGGACTTGTAAATAATATTCACACTTCAAATGAGCAAAAAAGGAATGAACAATTTAAGAAAAGAATAAATAATTTGAGAAAAATATATTTTTTATTTTTTATTTTTTTATTTTTTTATTTTTTTTTATTTTTTTTTACAATATTGACGTAGACCATAAGATATACACTAAGGCGCATATTTTTGTTAACATTTTTTTCTAACATTTTGCTAATATTTTCTCTAACATTTTGCTAACATTTTCTGAAATTTCTCTAACATTTTCTACCATTTTTTTACCATTTTTCCAGAAAAAAAAGATAATAAATAAAGTAACGAATTTCATTGATATTTCAAAAGAAATAGTTTTATAAAGTAAATATTTTACATTTTTATTTTATCATTAATAGCTAGTTGTTAACATTATTTTAAGACCCAAAAATGTTGAAAGATAAATATGAAAAACAAGGGGATGCTATATTTGCAAAATTGGAAAAAGTGGTAATGCATAAAATAAACAAACCAAAATAAAGCACGATAAAACAAAATAAAATAACTATTTTCCCAATACATAATCGAATTAAATAATATATTTAATATCGTAAAAATTGTAACATTTTTTCAATATATTTATATCTATATACATATTATTATAGAACTCAGAATTGCTGTCTTTCACATATGGAGCTTTAGTAAGTCAGCTGCTGAAAGATTTTGAAATTATTGATGATGTTAACGACCAATTAAGTAAAATGTAAATAACTATGATACTCAAAAATATTCATATTTTCCAATTTTCACAATTCAACCATGTGACTAATATATCACGCGTACATACACATGCATACACATACATATACATACATATATACATGCATATATACATACATATATATATATACATACATATACATATATACACACATACATGCGCATGCTAACCCTTTTACTTTTCTTAGGGGGCATAATATCGGGGTAAGACTGATCGAAGAATTTCTCGCAAAATCCGAGATTTCTTTTTGTGAAGATTTTGAGGAAACAATGGAAGTTATAGCAAAGGTAATCTTATTAAAAAAATTGATGTGAACAAAATTTTACTATTTTTTTTAATTCACAACTACAGCATATACATATATACGCATATACATGTACAGATTCACCACTTCCACAATGTAAAAATAAATATCATTTTCATTCTCTTCCTTTTTAGGTAGCATTCAAAATGTTCCTAGGAATAACCGGCACAGTTACTTGTATAAATAAAGACTCAAATATATATTCAATAATTTTTCATGAAAACCCTTTATGTGATTTTGTTGAATTACCAAAATCTCTATCATCTTTAAATTATTGTAATTTATTTTGTGGAGTAATAAAAGGAGCTTTAGAGCAAGTAAGTTTTTCCCCATTTTTTCCCCATTTTTTTCCCCATTTTTTCCCCATTTTTTTCCCCATTTTTTCCTTATTTTTTTCCCATAGATTCGAATACGTGTAACATGCTACTTTGTCAAAGACATGTTAAAAGGAGACGATTATTATGAAATGTATGTCCAATTACAAGAGGTATATATTTTTTATTATTAATATATAAGCCATAAATTTATGTATTAATATTTATGTTTCTATAATAGTTGTATATACATTTTGACTTATTCAAAAATGATAATATATTTTTTTTTTTTTTTTACAATTTCAGATTATGAAAGAAGAGATTTTAAATGACGAAGAGTCTTAGACTTTTTAAATTAAAATTAAAAAAAAATTTTATATTTTTTATATTTTTTATATTTTATATTTTTTATATTTTTTAATAGAAATAAAAATGTACATAAATATATAACACCTTTTTGTGTCTTAAAAAATATATGAATTTTTTATATATAAATTTTTTATATATAAAATATATTATGTTATATTTTTTGTAAATTCTTCATAACAATTATTAAAAAATTTTTTTTCGATTTCAATTGATTTTATTAAATTTAACGGAATTAAAACATCACTGGAATCTCTTATATAAGATTGGTTACCTTCAAAAAAAAAAAAAAAAAAAAAAATACACTCCAAATTTTTATGATAATAATATATAGATGTATTCCATTTAATTATAAATGAGTAGAAATACAATTCATTTATTTTTTTATGGAAATATATATACACATAGATGTACCATGTGTAGGGGAACCTTTATAATGTTCCTCACAATTGATAAGAAATAAATTATGTTTATCCAAATATTTTATAGAACCCAAAAATTCTCTATTATCTTTTACTACAACTTTAAAACTCGAATATTTACTCTCATTCATTATCATCTGTATTTTATATAAAAATATTCAATCATAGAAAAACATAAATATTAAATCATTTTTTATACAAAAAAAAATATCATATTTTATTTAAAAATAATTTCTTACCTCTAAAAAGGCTCTTAATGTTTCTTTTTTTCCAATGCCTTTTAATAAATTCTCTTTATTTTCAATAATAGTGGAACTCATTTTTTAATACATATTTCAAACAGATAATAAACAATATCACACAAATGTATTTATATATATTTATATATATTTATACTATACTTATTTATACTATACTTATTTATACTATTCTTATTTATACTATACTTATTTATACTATTCTTATATTTGAAATACATTTTTGCTATTTACAAAAATTATATATAACACTTTTTTATCATTATAAATCCTAATAGGAAAAAAATATTTAATAATATACAAAAATAAGTGTAATTATTTTTTTATAAAATTTGGGAATATTTAACCTTTTCTAAAAATATAAAAATTATTTTTTTTCCTTATATTATATAATACATATTACCTTGTAAATTTACCTCTCTTTTACATAACAACAATATATGTATGTCTATATTTGAATGAACAAAACTTATTTTTAAATTTCCTTTTATAGTCAAATGTTAATATACTAAATACTTTTTTTATAAATTATATAAAAAATATTATTACATATTTTTGGAAGGACTTATAATTCCATTAGTATTTATTATCTCACTTTTTTATGATGGTGCATAAAGATAATTAAAAATACAAAAAATTATTATAAACCATTTTTTTTTTTTTTATATTCCTTCCACATCTATATAAATATAATATGAATGTAGAAGGGTTCAAAAAAGGCGTGAACAAATATTCTTATTTTAATATACATAAGGACAATTTCGAAAATTAAATAATTCATACTAAATATATTTTACTGGTATACAATTTATATTGTCTGCAAAACGGTTTTATCAGAAAATACAACATACCATACATATACATGTGTATGTTCTTAATATATATATATATATACATGTGTATGTTTTTAATATATATACATGTGTATGTTCTTAATATACATGTAGCATATATTTTTTTTCAGCCCCAAAATTTAAACAAGATCAATATGAAATAAGAACATGCACTAAAAATGGGTGCAAACTTCCACAATATTCTTATATGAATACACTAAAATGTTGATAGATATTAGCATATCTAATTTTGCTCAAAATAAAGTAGATCGATTCATAAATCATATACTATATCTACATTAAAGTTATCTTTAAGCATCCTACATGCTTCATTTATATGACATATTATATACACTTACAACCTTTTTATTTCTATATTACAATTTTTTATTTTCACAAATACAATATCCATTTATTATATCATATACATATTTATATTTATATTTATGTCAATTTTCGCATATTCATATGCTCAGATATTTATGTAGGTGAAATCGTCCAGCCACGGGGGTTTACCACCATACAAATAAATGCTACCTCCATCTTACAACCCAATATAACTTTAGTTAAAGTTTTTTTTAAACTCACAATTTTATAAAGTGTTACATACATACAAGAACAATAATATAATAGTCAGAAAAATTGAATTTTCAACCATTTATTTAATGTATTATTATATAACCCATAGCTAATGGAATTTTTATAAATTCTCTTTATATATAATATTATTTCGAATTAATTTTAAAACATGCAATAAAACCACTATAAAATATATCATTTTACGATCTTTAAGGCTTATTATAAGTAATTATTCCCCTCTCCCCATTTGTTATCATTTTATTATAAATAGCATATATTTATATTTCTCATCTTGTGGATATTCAATATATTGATTATAAAACGAATATATGAAGAAATGCCTTTTAAATAATAATATATATTCAGGCAATATAATATTATCAGATAATATTTTTTTTCTTTATTTATGCCGCAAATATACATAAGTTTTTTTTAATTATTTTATATATTTATATTTACGTATAAAATAATATAATCAATAAAATGCAATATTGGTAATGCCAATAATTAATTATATATATAATAAATATATATATATATATCAATAATATATATATTGTAATAAATTATATTTAATATTGTAAAAGCATTATATAATCAAATTTATGAGTAAATATTATATAATTATTTGAATTATATATATTTTTAATGCTCATATTTTTTTTTTCTTTAAATTGTTCTTTTGTTACCTTAAAAAAAAAAATGCAATAATTTTTTTTTTTTTTTTTTCAGAGCAACATTAATATTTTTACAAGGGTTGATTAAAAAAAAAAAAATAAAATAAATATTATATAACTATTTATCAAATTATATTATATTTTATATTTTTTACTAAGAAATGTATTTTTTATTAATTTTTTTAAATATATTTTTTAAGTTGAATTTGTCATTAAATTTGCGAATAAATAATAAATATTTATATAACAAAATTCATGAATGTTACATAAAACATATTTAAATTGTATAATTTATAAAAAAAGAAAACAAAAAATTTGAACAAAAATTTAATAACAATAATTTTTTCTTTTTTTTTTTTTAACTGCATTATTATTTCTTTACATATATATATATATAATAACCTGTATTTCATTATACTATATCAAATTTACCTTTTTTAACTATTTTCATTTAATTGTATATATTTTTTATCGTCTGACAGAGGGTTTTATATATAGGAAGAATATATCTTTCCTGCTCTCTGACAATTGTTTTTATATTAAATATTTACTATCATATTTTACGTTGTTATTGTTGTTATAATATATGTATATATGTATATATTTACAGTTATAATTACAATAATTATTACAACAGCTATTGCTTTTTTTTTTTTTTCTACATTAACTCACTGTATAATATATATAATATCGTTCATATAATTAACTTTTTTATGCATTTATGCTCGCATATATATATTCATACAGCCACAGTTATATTACTATATGACTGATATATGTGTGATATATATATAATGTATATTTTATATTCCATATTCAAAATATACATAAGTGTATATGCATATTTTTATTAATATGCTATATATATTTATATATAAATGCATGCTTATATGTATTTTTAATTCATATACACAATTAGCGAGTCTTATTACTAATGCTTACATGTTAATATAAAAGCGAGCAAAATAAAAAAAAATATGTACATGTCATATAATTATTAGCAAATATATATATAATATGGCATATTTTTTTTATTTTGTGAAGTTTTCATATTAACGTTAAGAAAATTTATGTTACGAAAGCGAGTTCACTAGCATTTTATGTTTTTGAAATAGTGTGTGTATAGTATATTCATTTACTCACATTTACATATATATTCATGTTCATATATTTTTTATATTTATTTATATATTATTGTATTTGCCTAATATATTTATAAACAAAGAACTTATTTTTCTTTTATAGCAAATACATATATAATTTTTATTTATTTGTTTTATATTTCAATGCATTTTAATAACCCATAAAAGCTAATGACATTTGTTTTCATTTTTCGTTTATAAACACAGTGTTTTAAAGATAACTTATAACGCATTAATAATCTTAAGATCAGTATATTTTATTTATATTGTATATGCTTTTTTATTTATCCATTTTTAATATATGTATATATATATATATATATATATATATATATTTGTACATAATATCTTTTATGAAAAGCGAAAATTGTTTTACTATATATGCACATACAAACCACGTACTATATAAATGAGCGTTTTGCAAACTCACAATATTAAATACATATAACTATAAAACTACATGAGTGCATATCCATCACATATATAAACTACTATTATATATATATGCATACAAATTCATATATGTACATGTGTTAATTTTATATTTTATTAAGTCGAAGAAATGTGAAAGTGCTTAGTTTTTAAATATGATTAAAATTTTTGTGATTAATATTTTATATTTATAATAAAATGCTTCTTTAATGTAAATTTATGTGTAATATAAAAGTATTCTATAATATATAATACATGTACAATGAAATTATGATATTATAAAATGGATGAAAAGAGAGAAAAAAATGAGAGTGTGTTAGTCCCCTTATATTAGTTATTTGTCATGGATTATTGATGGATATATTATATATTCATTCATGAGTCTTATTCAAATAAGCTATGAAGGAAATAAAAAATAAAAAAAAAATAAAAAAAAATACATTACATTTATAGTTATATTATTAAAGGCAAACATAATGTGTTATTTACTTTAATGTGTTATTTAATGTTTTATTGTGTGTTATCTTTGTAATAAAACTTAATAATTTTCTTACATTTTTATATTCAATCATGAAGAAGCAATCTTAAAAAAAAAAATATATATATATAATAGTATATATCTACATTCATTCTTAGACATGCATATACATATATATATACTGCACACATTTATTCTTGACAAATTTTTGATGAGATAATTATTTACTTTAAATCATATAATCATGAACAATTTATAGCATATGCGATATAGGATCTTTATAACACAATATGAGCAAAAATATTATATTAGATTAGTAATATATAAATATGGATACACATAAATATACGTTATTTATATATAATTACATGACTAATTAATACGTAGTACTATATATTAATACATATATATATATATATATTCAATATATAAGCAAAGAAATCCAACACTCATTTGTTTCTATATTATAATCATATAAGAAAATATATTTTACATCTTTATTGTGTATATATCTACATGTATATATACATTACGATTTTTACATACCCATAGATATTATTGCGAAAACAGATTATAATAACTGGATGCACAACTCATATTCATGCCCTACATACATTGCTTAGAAATATATATTATTTACCAAAGAAAGAAATACATAGAAAGTAATGTGCATTTTATTTTTTTGTGAGTTATTCACTAAGCAAGCATATTCCTTTGTAAATGTTTTATTTTTAAAAAGGAAATCGCTACTAGCATACAACAGTTGTGCATATATATATACATATATATATGTGTCTTAAACTACTATTTTTTATAATTACACCAATTTTTTTAATTTATATGCAATGAACGTTATTTTTATAGCGCAACTCATATTTATTTCATGAGAATTATATATAAATAATAGTTGTAATATTAATTTTAGCTTTATTTTTTATATTTTATTTTACGACAAATATATTTAATTATAAACACGAGAGGAAAAACAACATACCACAATATTCAATAGGGACGATTTTTTTATTTATTTATATATTTATTTATATATTTATATATATATTTATTTATTTATTATTTTTTTTTTTACGTTAAAATATCAGTACCAAAATAGAAAGTTATGTTGTTTAAGTAAATCAAAAATAAACAGTCCTATAAAATTATGTGTACATATTATAAATTAAATTTATGGAAAATACATATATATATACATTTTTAGCAAAATATATATGTATATTTTTGTAAATAAAATTATATGTTTATATTATATATAATTTTTTTTGTTGTTGTTTATTCTTTTTGTTTTTAATTAAATTTTAATAATTAAATTATTTTGAAGATTGCATATGATCAGAAAAAATATATATATATTTATATATTTTTTTTTAAGTCAAATTTGAAGCCGTGTTTGCAATATTTACTATCGTTTTATATTTTTTATATTATAATTATTTATTTACTATTTTTTATTGTTAATGTGTATACGAATATATATGTACTGTTTGTATAGACATATATGTATGCATACCAATACATTCTTCCGGCTTATGTATATGCATGTATTTATTTTTGCATATATCCATAGCAAATTATATACATATGTAAATACTAAATATATTTTATATGTATTACGTATATATATTTATACATATTTATTTTTTTTTGTAAAAAAACAAATAAAATAAATAGCAGAACGGAATTACCTTTAGTATAATTCTATATATTTCAATAAATGTATAGAACAAAATAAATTAACAAAAAAAATAAAAACAAACGAATAATAAAAATGGCGATAGACACATATAAAAAATCCAAAAAGCTATCCTTAGGAATGCATTATAATAAAGACAATTTTAGTAGAAGGCGGGGGAACTCATATGGATATAATAGGTACCGAAGTTATAATTATTACAAATTACCAAACTATCAAAAATCACAAAATTGCGAAATGAAAAATGAGACAAACGATAGAGATACGAATGAATCTAAAAAAGTAAACAGCGCCATTGATACTAGCTTGCAATGCAATACATCTAACAATAGCAATTCTATGAAAAAAAACAAAATTGGAAAGAGCGAAGGAAACAAAAATGAAGAAAATGGCGAAGAAACAAAAGACGGAAATAAAAAAATAAATGTCATAAAAATACTAAAAAGACCCGCAGATAATGTGCATGATGATATTGAGTCAAAATCATTAAAATTAGTAGTAAAAAATAACTTGAATAATAAAACTGGTGAAGTAGAAGAGACTGAGAAGAAAAATGACAATGATAATGACAGCAACAACGAAGGAATTGGCGACAGAATTGGCGAAAGAATTGGCGAAAGAATTGGCGAAAGAATTGGCGAAAGAATTGGCGAAAGAATTGGCGAAAGAATTGGCGAAAGAATTGGCGAAAGAATTGACGAAAGAATTGACGAAAAGAAAAAGGAAAAAAAATGTAAAAAAAATTTAGCTAGCAAAAATTTATCGAAAATAAAAGACAAAGATATTTTTAATTTTACTTCAACTCAAGAATTATTTAATTTACTTCTGCAAAACGTTAAGGAGAATGATGATGATAATAAAAATAATACGCAACAAATTGCATCACCGAGTGACGAAAACAATTTTGCAAAACAAAAGAATGTTGAAATAGTGGATAAAGAAAAGGAATCGGCTACGAAAAAAAGTAAAAAAAATAAACCACACAATATAAAAATAGCAAATACAAATATTACAGAAACAAAAAATGGTAAAGATCAATTGGATGCTAAAAAGAAAAGCGATTTAAACGGACAAGTCCAAATAAATAATAATTCTATCTTAGGAGGTCAAACTGATGGAAATGGTGTTATGGAAAAAAAGGTCACTTTCCAATTGATAGACGATTTACCCATTGAAGCAGAGAAAGATATAGATGTTGGAATGATGGGAAATGTTTATTCGAAAATATCATCTGCTAAATATCCATATGTTATGAATTCACATTTATTAAATAATATACCAAAAGAAGAATTATGTAAAACATTAAGCTTAAAACATGAATCATTTAAAGAGTTAAAAAAAGAAGATGACGAATCTTTATTTGTTATACCATTATATATGCGATCACCAAAACCAGAACAAATACCAATACCCTCTTTATTTTCAGCCAATAATAGCAATTTGGCAACCGATATATACAATGGGAATGAAGAATTTCCATCGAATTGTGTAAGTAGCTTAGATAAGATAAATGAATATTTGATTGGAAGTAATTCAATAGAGTTTCCAATGAACGATCAAGAAAATTCCGAGGAATATTATTCAGCACCAACACTAATTGGATTTAATAATTCAATTTTCTCAAAAACATCTACCGAAAAATGTAACAGCAAAGTAGTAAATGTGGCAAAAAATAATAGCAATAATAATAGCAATAATAATAGCAATAGTAATAGTAATAGCAATAGCAATAGCAATAGCAATAGCAATAGCAATAGCAATAGCAATAGCAATAGCAATAGCAATAGCAATAGCAATAGCAATAATATCAAATCCGAAGTATCAAATTCAAACAAATTAAAAACCAAAAAGTATGGAAAGAATTCAAAAAGTTCTATAACGAATGAAAATGCAAGTACCTTGGTAGGAGTAGCAAATAATGAAAACGGTTTAAATGCTTCTAAAAAAAATAAAACATATCTTAACAAAAAATATAATATATCTTCAAGTTTAGACCCAAATAAATTAAGATTAAAATATGATACATTAAATATAGGTAATGTCAAACCAAGAAAATTACATAATAATGAATATTATGCTTATATAAAAACCACAAATTATATGAATGGCAGCCATGCATATAATAAAACTAGCAAAAACTTTAAATTTGATAAATATTTCAACAACAGAAAATATAATTTTAAATCTACTTATGTTAACGATTCAACAGCTGCTCAAAGAAATAAAAATTTAAATTCCTTTAAAAATGTCAAAATTGAAGCCTATTAAATAAATGTGTATATGTCCTTTGTGTTTTTACACCTCTATTGAAATGTGTATATAGTACATGTACATGTACATGTATATATTTATATGTATTTCATTTTTTTGATATTACTCCGTGAATTTGACTATATTACAACCTTTTTAAAGAACAAATTAAAACACTCGTGATCGAAATTAGTGCATATTTGTTTTGCTTTCATTTTTTTACTTGCATTGGTTATAAAAAACTACTAAATAAAACTTTGCTGAACAAAATTAAAATATCTAGAAACGGAAAAAAAAAAAATAAGAATTCTAATCTAACGGCACGAACAAATTGGGTTATATTATAAATTTTGTTTGTGTCCTTGTTTGTGTCCTTGATTATTTATTTTAATGAAATGGAAGCCAAATATTGAATTGGCAAACATTTATATGAGATTTTTGGTCAATCAGAAAAAGTTAAAATATAAAAATGTTATCTCAAAATATTTTGTTGAGCATATTTAATATATGCACGACCAAGTTAGAATGCTATTTTTTTATTGGATAAAAAGTAAAATGAAAAAAATGAACATGAATAAGCATATGTTTTTAAATGGGCATAAGCAAGCATTTTTAAATGAATAAGCATTTTTAAATGAACATATGGTTTATATATGCACATGCAAATTTTATGTAATATATAACATATTCAAAATTATAAAAATGTTAAAAAAATGATAAAATCGCAAAAAGTGATAAATTTGCAAAAATGATAAAATTGTAAATTATTTATATATTCCGTTATATTGCACACTATTATGTATATTTCAATGGGTTGTTTATTTTGTTTAATGGTTTATTTTGTTTAATGGTTTATTTTGTTTACTGGCTCAATGTTTATGAGCAGCTTTTCAAAGGTTGGGAATGTCATGCTTTATTTGAAGTCGACTTACGATGAGATGTAAGATCAATAACTTTTTGAACATTTTTTATATATTTTTCAATTTGGTTATTAAGGTGTTCCCATTGTTGTTCATCAAAATGTCGTAAAATAGTTGTTTTCATATGTACTGTTTTATTTATTTGATCTATTTTTGCATCAATAACATCACTACCTATTGCTGATACGAGTATTTTTTCAACTTTTAGCATAGTAATATTTAATTGATCTGCTATATATTGTATATTTTGAACTTTATTATCTTTAAATAAAGAAATTATAGATAATAAATACATTTTGTTTTCAGAATTTTCAAGATCAATATTATATTTTGTAAAAAAACTATCTCCATATT
The DNA here is from genome assembly GCF_900002385.2 of Plasmodium yoelii. NCBI lineage: Eukaryota > Apicomplexa > Aconoidasida > Haemosporida > Plasmodiidae > Plasmodium > Plasmodium yoelii. The sequence continues at coordinate 921,581 of NC_036179.2, read as the reverse complement.
TTTTTTTAAATGTTAAAAATTCTTGTATATTATATTTATAAAAGATATTTAATAATTCATATATTGGTTTATATTCTTCTATATATTGTAAATTTTGAATTGCATCTAAATTAATAATTTCATGAAAAAAAATATTATTATTAAGATTAATTGAATCAACAATTAATTCAACACTTGCTTTTATCGTAGATGCATGATTTAAAATTTCTTTACTTTCTTTTTGAAAATAATATATATGTTTTTTTAAATGTTTATAAGAATCTTCATATTTTTTTAATTTTTTTAATTCTTCAGCTACAATTAAATAGATTTGTCTCTTTTCATTATTACTTATATTCCATTCTTTTATCCATTCATCTATAAATTTGATATATGGTAAAATAGAATGAAATAAATTATTTTGTGATGAAAATTGTAAAATAGCTATAAATGTTGGGAATCTAAAAGAAAAATTCACATTAAAAGAATTATATAATAATTGTAATATTTTTAATCTTAATTCAGGAAAAACATTATAATTTTTTATAGCTTTTATGAAATTATTTGTTGCATTATTAAGATCTTCAACACTTTTAAATTCTAATTGTAATATCGAAATTAGAATTACAAAATATTCTTCTACTTCTTTATAAAATTCATTAAACGTTTTAACACATTCCTTATTATCTATTATCACATTTATTTTTTTATTTTTTTTTGTTTCAATCAATGTTTCAAAAACACAATCACTAGCAGATAACAACAAGGAAAATATTTCAGATCTATTATTTGTTTCTGATTCTTTATCTTGATTTTGATAAATATTTAAAAATTTTTTAAAAAAAACTTCATATTCTTGAATATTTTTTTGTTTAAGAATTCCTAAAATCCAGTCACCAACTGTAACTGCAGTTACAGTTCCGGATAAGTCATGAGTTAATTGTATATAAATTGACATTCTTAAAAATTGTTTATGTAAAAAAGGGTGAGAAATGTCTATACCTACCTACATATATATATATATACATATACATATATGTAGATATATGTAGATATATACCTTATTTTAGAGAATTATAAAATAAAATAAGTCGAATTAGTAGAACTGTTTCAAAGTCAATTTCTATAACACTTTTTCATATATCATCAAGTTATTTTTAAATAAAAATTTATTTTTAGTTTTATTTTTTTTCTCTAAAAATTTACTATGTATCATAAATTTATTGCGAATTTTGTTTATCTTATTATCCTCGTATATTTTACCGTTATTTTAAATATTGAAAAAATTGGGGAAAATAATTATAGTTTTTTTTTTGCTATTTTTTGCTATTTTTTACTATTTTTTACTATTTTTTACTATTTTTTACTATTTTTTACATGTATATTTCGTTTTTTTCAATTAATAAATGTTGCTTAATTCCTTAGTAGGATTAAATTTTTTCACAATTTTTTTCACAATTTTTTTCGCAATTTTTTCGCAATTTTTTCACTATTTTTTTTTACTATTCATTTTGGTATTTTATACATTTTTAAGCTCCATATTTTATATCGCCCAAGGGGGGGGTTTGTATAAATTCGCATGTATAAATGTATATATTATGTATGTATATATTATGTATGTATATATTATGTATGTATATATTATGTATGTATATATTATGTATGTATATATTATGTATGTATATATTATGTATGTATATATTATGTATGTATATATTATGTATGTATATATTATGTATGTATATATTATGTATGTATTATGTATGTATAGTTTACATACGTATGCATGTATAAACACCGGTTTGTTCGAATATGCTAATATAAAAACGATGCACAAAGATATTTCTTTTTCTTATTTTTTATGGGTACAGTATTTATTAATATATATTTTCCAATTTTTATTGTTATTTTTTCAATTTTTTTTTTTTTTTTTGCATTTTTTACCGAATAAAATGATATACAAAAAATTTATAGCAAAATGGAAAAATAATAAATAACAGAATAAATTATTTCAAGGGATTTTTTTATTTTTTTATTTTAATATTAGTATATTTATTTTTTATTATATCATAATTATTCCGTTTTTTTTTTTTTTTTTTTTTTTTGGATGTATTTTGCCAGTTCAGTATTTTCATTAATATTCCATATGTTAAAAAATATACACATACTAAAATATTATGTTATTTATATAGGGTCATATATATTTCTATTATTTTTTAAATATTCAATACTAATTATATATAGAACATTTTTTCATATTAATATAAATAAAATGGTAATATATAAATAAATGCATACATCATGTACATATATTTTACTTTTTTATATATAGAAGATAGAGAAGTATATAAATTATGTTGGCTTAAATTTGAATATACAATTTTTCACGAAAAATAAACACATTAACATTTTCTATATATATCTTCTAAATACAATATATATAATACCTCCCATGTTATATGTAAAACATTATTATAAATTTGATATCGATAAGCATTATATACACACTTTTTTACTTTGTTTTGTTTCGCTTTTTTTTTCGCTTTTTTTTTCACTTTTTTTTTTACTTTTTCTTTCACTTTTTCTTTCACTTTTTCTTTCACTTTTTTTCTTTCGTGAATCATAGTACAATCTCAAGAATAAGCACATTTTTATTATCTTTATGGACATTTATATTTTATTAAAATGAAAAAAATAAAATAAAAAAAATTAAATTAAAAAAAATTAAATTAAAAATGTTATAGTGCGAATTTACGAATATTGTATTATTATGCCCCTTGTCTATATTTTTTTTTTTTTTTTTTGTATTTAGAGCATTTTTTATTACATATGCATATGCATATATAATATGTATGTATGCATGTATATATATATATATATATATTTATTTATTTATTTATAATATTATTGTACTAGAGTGAACATATTTATGCTTTCATTTCATATATTTAATTTTTCGCGAACTTAGTAATTAATTTTTTTATTCTACATTTTATTTGCTTATATATTATTGGCATATTTAGTGGCCTTTCAAAATATAGAGAGTATTTTTCCCTTAATATGTTATTCCCAATTTAGCTTATATTCTTACATTATATTTTTAGCGTTTTTTTTTTTCGTATTTTATGAATTTTTACACATAATATTTTATATCGTTTTAAATTGTGAAAATATATCTCATTTCAGAAAATTTTGAAGTTTTAATTCGTTTTATTTTAACAATAATATATGCTTACACATTTATAATACTACCCATGTACATATAAATAGCTTGCATCTATCTACATATAAATAGCTTGCATCTATCTACATATAAATAGCTTGCATCTATCTACATATAAATAGCTTGCATCTATCTACATATAAATAGCTTACATACATCTACATTTTAATACCTGATTCGTTTCTCTATGCCCCGACCTATCCCACATGCTACATATAAATGCGTCTACGTATAACTGCCTCCACATATAACTGCATCTACATGTAACTGCATCTACATATAAATGGGTACCACATGCTGCATACACAGGAGTCGTCTCAACGCAGTAGCATAAAACCCCTTGTCTATTTTTATCTGTATAAAATTGTGAAAAAATTGTAAATATATATTTTTTTTTGTTTATAATTTAAATAAAATAAATAGCAAGATGGATTGGAAATTTAAAAGCGAACCCTCAGTTTTCGAACTTTCAAAATATATCGAAGCTCAAGATTTAGACAGTATATTGAATTATGAATGTTTATTACATGAAATCAAATCTGAAAATTATGAATTAATTAATTATTTATCTAAAGATGATAATTTAAAAAAAATTATAAGTTATATAATTGAAGAAAATGATGATAAAAATAACTATGATAGATATTATCGGTTTCCATATAAATGCCATCAAATTATTAGTTCTGAAAATAAAATAATTACTGATTCTATAGTATATAATAATAATATAATGAAATATTTTTGGAGTTTTATTTTGAATAAAAATCAATTAAATGAAGTGTTGGCAGGATATTTTAGTCGATGTGCAATAGCAATATATAATAAAAATTCTAAAGAAGTTGTAAATTTTTTAAAAAAAAAAAAAGAATTATATTTAAAAGGGTTTTTATATCATTTTTATTCTAGAAATATAACTGAATTATTTAAAGTATTATTATTTGTTAAGATACCATATCTAACTATATTTGAAAACAAAAATATTATATATCTTATTTTAAGCAATTTAAATGGAAATTTTTCAGATAATAAATATATAATATCAGATAGAGAAGATAATATAGCATGTCTTATAAGAGATTTATTTGTCAGAAAAACCGAAATATATTATTTTAATTATTTTATAATTGATTTATCATCACAAATTTCATTTTTATATCTAATTAAATGTGTTTTTTCAGAATGTACTTACACTGTTTCAGCTGCTATAACTATTATATCAGATTTGTTACATTATACGGTTCTCGCAAAATCATATAATCAAATTGATTTTTATGAATGTTTAGATATATATAATAAAGAAGAAGAAGCTAAAAAAAACGAAGAATTAAAAGAATTGGAAATTTTACAAAAAAAAAAAGAAACAAAAAAAAAAAAAAAAAAAAAAAAAAAAAGAAAATCAATTAAATTATTAGAGGGAAATATATTTGTTTCGAAAACACATCTAACTTCTAATCAAGGTTATCAAACTATTGGTGAAGATAATTTATTTTTACAAAATTCTAACATAGATACAAATTCTGATTTTCCAACTATTGAAACTGTACAAAATGAAGATGAAGAAAATGAAGAAAAATATGAAAAAGTTAAACGTGAAATTGAAAAAATAGAAATCGAACAACGTGATGATATAAATAAAGATACACAATTAAATCATATTAGTAAAAAAATAAAAGAAGAAAAAAATATACAAACACAAATAACATCTAATGAAGATGCAAATGAAAATTTAACTACATCAAACTTTTCTAATCAAAATATATTAACAGATGATTTGGAAAATTCTAATCATTTAATATATACAGACCAAATAAATACTGATATAAAAATTGGGAAAAATATTAATTTCATTGATAATCTTGATAATAATCAAAATATAAATTATAATGATTTAAAAAATGAGAGATATAATAGTGATGGTTTTTCTTTTGCTTCAGATTTCTCATCAGATTATTCTACTAATGATGATAATATAGAACATTTAAAAAAAATAAAATTCGATGAGGTTTTAAATAAAATGAAAAATATTGCTACACTTAAAAAAGTTTCACAATGTCAATCGGAATATAAAATGAGTAAAGAAGCAGAAGTAGGAACAGAAGTAGGAACAGAAGCAGAAGCAGAAGCAGGAGCCTTATCATGGAATTCGATTTCTCAAAATGATCAAATTTCTCAGAAAAATCAGAAAAATGCACAAAATTTGCAAAGCTTGCAAAGTTTGCAGAGTGAATCTCCTTGCTCTGGCACAACTAATAATGCAAACAATATGTATAACGAAATGGCTGTGGAAACAAATAGAATGGAAATTATAGGCATTGAAACGGGGCAAGAGTATACTCAAAATGACCAAGCTAGCACCACCTTGCAAAACAATTCTAATCACGTTAAAACAACATTTAATATATTTCAAAAAGAAGAAAGAGAACCAACCATAACTTTGGAAAAGTGGGTCGAATATTTAGAAAATACTTTATTTATAGATATATGCTTTTTAAGATATATAAAAGATATAATGAATGTATATATAAAAAATATAAAAAAAAATAAAGATAAAAATATTTTAGGATTTACAACATTAGAAATTATACAATTAATAAAAACATTAATTAAAACAAAATCAAAAAATATATTAACTGAAATAATTGATGAAGGGTTTTTTGATATATCTATTGATATATTTTTTAAATTTAAATGGAATAATTTATTACATATATCTGTTTGTGATCTTTTACAAACTATAATATTTAAAGAAAATGAATATTCTTATGTTTTATATTATATTTTAGCTTTAACTACATTTCTTCCAAAATGTTTGCGATATTTTGATGTTGTAAGACGATGTCGAAATATAAAAAAAAAAAAAAAAAAAAAAAAATTAGAAGCCTTAATAGATTGTGGTTATAAAGCACATCTTCTTCATATTTGCCAAATATTGAGCAACAAATCTTTAGAAATTAAATGGCTATCAAATTTTTTAGTTACTGTTTCAGGTTGGAATGATATTATTATTGAAGAATTAAACCATTATTCTTTATATTTTAATGATTCTAATTATATTAATGATAAAAAAATTGAAGATACTAATCAAACACAACTACTACAAAATAATAATCACGATATTTCTCAATCTGATGATTATAACAAAATACAAAATTCAGAAAATAATAATTTATTAATTCATCCTCAAAATATTCAAATCTCTAAAGATATTGAAAATCCTCAATTTTCATCAGAAATATTAGACAATTCCATTATCCCAAATGACCCAAATAGCCAAAATGACTCAACTAGCCAAAATGACCCAGCTAGCCAAAATAGCCAAAATAGCCAAAATGATCAGAATTATCAAAATTATCAAAATGACCCAAATTATCAAAATGATCAAAATTCTAGTGATATAAATTTTAGCAACTATTCGAATGTTATAGATATCCTATTTGATGAAAATAAAAATGTATATCCTAAATATGAAGACGAATTTCAAGATAATAAAAATTCTTTTAATTTTGAAAATTATAATCAATTTGCTAGCATTGATAATAATCAGAATAGTAACGCAAATTTTGTGGAAAATAAAAATAGTTATTTGTATGAAGATAACACAAATGAACAAAATGGTTAGTGTTAACTTAACTCTTTAATTTTTAGACAATATTTAGACAATATTTAGACAATTTTTATTTATCATTACAATATAAATTTAACAAATTATATTGTTTTTTTTTTTTTTTTTTATCGTAAATATAATTATATATATTCCCAAATTCAACTAATTAATTGAGGATAATATAAAGAAAATGCCAAATTTTAAATAAAATTATTTCATACATGTATCATAGTTTATTAACTAATAATGTTATTATAAAATATACATTCTTATTTATTTATTCTAGTTTCTTCTTTTTAATGCTTACAACATTCGAAATTGTCGTAAAAATGTAGTAATTTTTACTACCCTTTTTATCCATAATTTTTGTTTTCTATATAATACATTCTATATATCATTTTAAAAATAGATATTTAAAAAAAAACTCCTAAACAATATATATTTTTTTGTATATATAATTTGCAAATATAAAACATCATTTACTAATAAATAGTCTCAAATCATCTTTTAGTGTAAAAAATGATTACACACATATTTATTCTAATGCTTTTTAAGTTGATTCAAATTTAAATAAATAAGTAAAAAATATAATATTTAGATAAATGTATGACAAATATATCCGAATAAAGAAATTACCCACTTTGTATTTCATTTGATTCTGAAATGTCATAGATTATTATTTCGTCTTTTTTGTTAAATATTGTGCTTTCTCTTTTTTCCTGCACGTTTAAAAATAAACGAAAAAAATATAAAAAAAAAATAAAAAAAAAAGCGAAAAAAATAAAAGAATACTAAATGGCTAATATAAGCTAGTTCACTTTTCCGCTTTTCTTACCTGCTTAAATTCGTTGAAAAAGATGCTAAACTTTGTGCGGTTCTCTTTTAAAATGTCTCTTATCACGTTTTTCTCAGCCTTAAAATGGGAAGAAAATGGGAAAAAAATGGGAAAAAAATATGAACAAAATGGGAATAAAATATGAACAAAATATGAACAAAATAGGGACAAAATATGAACAAAATATGAACAAAATAGAAGGCACACGTTGACAGATGCAGTGATTTATTTGCAAATGCAATGAGATACCTCAGTGTATAATTCATGAGATGGTGTAAAGTGTGAAGAAATGATGTAGGAAAAAAGATTGTTCTCTGTTTTAATTAACAATAAGAATGAACTATTAAAGGCCATAATGTTTATCTTATTGGTTCTAGTAATTATAAATTTATTAAAATGGTTATATTTCAGTATTCCTTGTTTTGGTCGAATAGTATAGTTATGTATTTCATCTGAATTGTTTTTGTCTAATAGTTGATTATAACCAACTATATAAGCATCGAAATATGAATCATTATTATTTTTATAAAAAATATTTAAATTTGTTTCAGAATATAAATTATTATCTATATATATATTTATACATTTTTTTGATATATTAATATAATTAAATATTTCTAAAAAAATATAATTTTTTTCAACTGTTATAAATTCTTTTATTTTTTCACTTTTTATTGATTTAACTTTTAATATTTTATCATCATTTTCATATTGATATATTTCATCATTTCTTACATCTAATTCATCATTTTTATTATTTTCCCTAATTTCCACTTTTTTTATCATTATAAAAAAATTACAATGAAAAGGAATATTAGCTAACAATTCCAAACTAATAACTAAATAATTTTCTTTATCCTCAACTATATTTATATAAAGAAAATTATTTAATATATTTTCATTCATATTAAAAAGAATGTTATTTAAAACTTCATTTCCATAATTGTCTTTACAATTTTTTTCTATTTTATCAGAATTTTTTAAATTGTTTAGATTTAAAAAAAATATTTTATAATTTGATTTTTCCAATAAAATATTTCGATGCATAATATTTTTTTCTTGTTTTTTTTTTTCTAACTCTTTTATTGTCTGATAATATTTTTCCATTTCTCCAATTTTTTTTTTATTTATAAATATTTTCATACTAGTTTTAATCTTACATATACTTTGGATAAATATTTTACCATCAGAATAAACAACTTCTTTCTTATTTATTCCATCTATATTTTTATCAAATTTATTATTTATTCCATCTATATTTTTATCAAATTTATTATTTATTTCCATTCCTTCTTCATAACACTCTTCTATTCCCACATCTGATGAATCCGATATACTTAGTTTATCCAAATATAATATATGGTTGTTTCTTTTAGAACCCACTTCTATTGTGCTATAACTCTCCGATTCGGTCTCCTCTAAACTGTATTCATCAGATCTATCTTTTTCTACACCATTCTCAGCAGACCCATCTTTTTCTAAACCATCTTCAGCAGACCCATCTTTTTCTAAACCATTAAAACTAAATGATGATGATTTTGACATTTCATTTGAAATATAATTTAATTGTTTAGTACAAACATTTTCGATATTGTCTAAGTTGTTTTCTTCTTTTTCTTCTTTTTCTTCTTTTTCTTCTTTTTCTTCTTCTTCTTCTTTTTCTTCTTCTTCTTCTTTTTCTTCTTCTTCTTCTTTTTCTTCTTCTTCTTCTTTATCTGCTATTATACGATCTGTTTCAAGAAAAAAATCGCTTTTTGTATTATTAAAAAATAATTCATATTCATATATTATATATTGATTAATTTTCTTTTCTTTTTTTTTATTATTTATAGGATATAATAATATTATCAATTTTTCTATCGATTTTGCATATTTACAAAAATAAGTAGAAAAAATAGAAAAGTTTTTTCTTTTTTTTATTTTAAAATGTTCATTACTTAATAATTTAAAATATTTATATTTCGTATTTAATAATATTTTTTCTTTTCCATTTTCAATATTTCTACTTTTTTCTGATTTGTACAATTTTAGACAATTTATTTTATTCATATTATTATATTCATAGTTTTTACTTCTATCTGTTTCAATAATACATTTTACATATATTTTTGAAGAAAATGGGTTGAATAAATTTATATTAAAGTTATATAAACAAAATGAATTATGTATTATTATTCTCTCTTTTATTTTTTTTTCTTCTATATATCCACCCTTTAAAAAATAAATAAAATCTCCAAATAAATCGCTTCTTATTATAACATAACATTCTTGTGATGTTCCAACAGTGGGCTTATATTTAATCAAAATATAATTTCCACTCTTTTTATTATCACAATTTATCATGCTATAATTTATTTTATTACTCAGATATATCCCCTTTATGTTGTGTCTCACAATTTGTTCCGTGCTCATATCGTCATCATCACCATCATCATTTTCATCACCATCATCATTTTCATCACCATCATCATTTTCATCACCATCATCATTTTCATCACCATCATCATTTTCATCACCATCATCATTTTCATCACCATCATCATTTTCATCACCATCATCATTTTCATCACCATCACCATCATCATTTTCATTTCCATTTCCATCACCATCAAACTCTTTGATGTTGGAAGATTTGTCCGCGCCTCTTTCAATTTTGCTATTATAAAACTCAAACCCATTATTTAATTTATAGTTCTCAATACAATTGTATGAATTATTTTTATTTATATTATTTTCCTCAATATATTCTCCTATTTGGTAATAATAACTTGTATTTTTCTGTTGATCTGTTTCTAATTTGTTTACATATCTTTTATTTTTGTTGGAAAATTCAAAATTCAAATGTATTAAACACGATTTCGATAATAACGAAGAGAAATTACTAATATCTAATTGGGTTCGAAATCTAGCCAATAATATTAATATATAATAACTTACCCCTTCATTTTTATTATATATAAAAAAAAAACCAATATTATGACTTGTATATTTTATATCTACATTTATATATTTTTCACAATATTTTATTAACTCTTCAAATATTTTTTTTTCATTTTTTTCCAAATTTAATTTTTTTGTCATATTTTTTTGTAAACAATCTCCTTCATTTTTTATTTCTTCTTCTTCATTTTGAAGAAAATAAAAATTTGATAACTCATTTGAAATGTCTGAAAATTTTATATTCTCATTTTGTTTTATTTCATCTTTTCTTTTCATACATTCACTTTTTTTTGTTTTATTATATTTCGAACCTTTTTCTTTTTTTTCATCTAATTCAAAATTGGTATCTTTTGTATCTTCTTCATTTTTATGTTTTAGAATATTATCAAAATAATTTGGTATTTTTGGAGCATATTTTATTGTGTATACATATGCATCATTTGCTGGTATTTCAATTTTCTTTTTTTCTATATATTCATTCATATAGGAAAGTAAAAAATATTCTTCTTTTTTATTTCCATTATTTTTTAACACAATTTCTTTATTTAATACATCTCCTACATTGCTTTCAAGAGTTAAAACATTGATCGGTTTGTTCAAATCTACTGTAACTTTTAATTTATACCAAAAAAATGAATCTACCAATGAAAAATTTTTAGATGTAATATTAGAATCATTTTTAATAATATCTCTAGAATCTTTTATCTTATTCACATCTAAAAATCGAAAGCATTTAAATATAATACACCCAATGAATTCCCCTATATGTATACTTCTAACAAAAAAAGTATAAACTTTCTTTTGCTTTGGAAGCATTTCGATTTTTTGATCTCCAAATATAATTGGTAAATCTGAATAAATTTTATACTCACAATGAAAATCTAATTCATTATATATTTCAATACTTACTGCTTTTTTCATTTTATTTAATATTTTTAAATGAATTGTATCTTTAGGATATGGTTTAACAATATTTGCTTTTACATTAATTTTTATTACATCTTGTTCATTTTCTACATTAGTTAAAAATATAAAACATGAACATTCTACTTCTACAACCGAATAACATCTAATTTCAAAATTAAATGATTCTACATCTTTATCTATTTCAATATATTCATCATAATTAAATATTTTATAATCAATTTTATTTTTATTCATATCTAATACTTCACTATTAGAGCATTTATATATTAAATTTTTATTAGTATAATTATATATAGACACACATTTTTTTGATAATAAATATGCATTTTGATTAAATGTTACATTTATAATATTATTATTTTCTTTTTTATTTATATTTGCAATTATTTTATACAATTTATTACATGCATTATATATACTATTCTCATCTACTTCTAACTCATCATATTTTGATAATTGTATAGATTTATTTATATCTTCATTATATTTTTTTTTATTATTTGCCATCAAAATTATGTTATATTCATATACGCCCATATTTTCTTCATTTATGTTAAATTCATATAAATAGTTATTTTTTTCTTTTATTTGATCATAAAAATTGTCTAAAAATAAATTATTTTCATTTATTTGATTTATAAAATCATTATAATTATATTTTTGGAAAGATGGTAATTTTTCCTTTATCCCATTTTTACCAACCTTATCACAAATTATATAAAATTGGTCACTTATTTTATTTATATAATTTAGATAATTTTTTATGTAACTTAAAAAAACTTTATTATTCATTTTGTTTAAATAACATAAAATAAATTGTATACATTTTAGAAATCTTTTATTTATTGGAATTAATTTTATTTGATACGAAAATTTTGATAATTGGGAATCTATTTTTATAACTTCTTCTTCCTTTATATTATTAATATAAAATAAGCAATTTAATTTACAACTCGACATTACACATTTTGTCTTTAAATCTTTAGCACAAAAAAGTAAAAAACATAAATAATATCCTTCTATAAATGGACAAAAATGTAATTTTATCGTTCTTTTCTCATTTTCTCTACTAACAAAGGGTTTCATATTTTCTATATAAAAACAATTAAAATAATTTTTATCACAATTTAAATTTTTTTTTAAATTCAAATTAAGTAAAGAACAAACATCACATTCCTTGTATCCTTTCTCTTCATTTATATTTCTATTAATATCATTTTTATAATTACCATTTTCTTTATTATTTAATATGTCTATATCAAATTTCCCTTTTTTTATTTCTTCTCTTTTTAAATTTTTAATATATATATGATACATATTCATATTTATGTTCACTTTTTTCGAAATATCATTTATTAAATTTATTTCTACACTTTTGTTTTCATATATTTTACCCCTCATGTTAAAACATTTTATTTCACTATTTTTTAACATTATGTTTATTTTTGATGAATTTGTTCCACTACCATTTTTCATATTAACCTTCCCTTCTTCAAATTTTAAATTGCTATTCAATTTATTCCATTCCTTTCCTTCTACCAATAAATTACTATTACTCCTCACTATTTCTGACTTTAATTTGCTCTTATTTGTTTCAACCAATTTAATGCAAATAAATTTGTCCTCGTCATTATCTCCTGGGAAGAGATTGCTAAAGGGGAAACGAAAATATAGCCAGTGGCAAGTGTGTAAAATTGGAAAAATTGACAAATTTGAAAAATTTGGAAAAGTGGAAAGAGTGGAAGAGTGGAAGAGTGGAAGAGTGGAAGAGTGGAAGAGTGGAAAGAGTGGCAAAAGTCGTTCCGTTGGCTAGTTTTTTTTGAACTAGCCAAATTCAATAAATTATGAAAAAAAAAAAAAAAAAAAAAAAAATTACCTTTCTTTTCGTAGTACCAATATGGTATAATTTTCATTATGATAAAAATTATTTTCATAGTTATTTTCCTCAACATTTTGAATTCCATCATAAGATAAAGAAGACTGAAAACTATCAATAGAAGAAGAGGATATAGAAGAAGATATAGAAGAAGATATAGAAGAATAGTCTCCAAAATTTGAAGTATTTTTTTGGTAAGGTATAGTATTATTAACATTTTCATGACTTAACAAGTTGTCTTTTTTGTGAATATTATTTATTTTTTTAGTAAAAGATGGGAATTTTATATTAATATTATAATCATATTTGAATATATTTTTGTCGTAATTTGGATCTATTTTTAATTTAATTTCTTCTGATTTATGAGAATCAATTTCTATATATTCCTTATCAATTTCATATTTACTACACCCTATTAAAAAAACGGTATATTTACATTTATTATCATTTAAATTATATATTAATATTATTCTTTCATTTTGATCTACACTTTTGTCATTATTATTTATATGATTCCTTTTTCTTTCCTTGTCTTTATGTAAATCAATATTTTTTTTATTTTTTATAGTATTTTTTTTTTTTACAATTTCTTCTTTTATTAAAACTCGATCACTTTTATAAGATGATATATCATCTACATCTAAATAATATTTGGGTAAATAATTTGGTAATATAAAATATAAGCAATTTAAAAATAAAAATATGTGAATATAATTAAAGTCGATAAGAACCTGTCTAGTTATTAAATTATCTAATTTTATTTCATTTAAAATTATTAACAAAATATCAATATTATGCATATAATCCTTTCTATTTTTACATTCTACTTTTATTTTATTTTTAAAAAATAAAAAATATGGTATATGTGAAATTATTGTATATAATATAATTACTAAATTTTTTAAACTATATATATTTATTATTTTCAATTTGTTTTCCCTAACAATATTTTTTTTTTTCTTTTCTTCTCTATAAAAGTTTGACTTTTCAAAATTTTTATATGAATGTTCATTATTTATATATCCAGAAGAATTGTCATCATTTTTTTTCATATAATTCGATTGTTTAGAATTAGTATCATCATTAATTAAGTTGCTTTCATTTTTATTATATTCATTTTCTTTATTCTTAAATATATATTGTTCATTTTTTACCTTATTATAATACACATTATTGTAATGAAAATATAACCATTCGAAAAGTATATATTCAATATTTTTGTAATACTTAGAAATGTTTGTTTGATTGGTGCTAGCTATTTTATTTTGACACTCTTCTAACGCCGCTTTATTTTGGCACCCTTCTAACGCCGCTTTATTTTGGCACCCTTCTAACGCCGCTTTATTTTGGCACCCTTCTAACGCCGCTTTATTTTGGCACCCTTCTAACACCGCTTTATTTTGGCACCCTTCTAACACCGCTTTATTTTCCATTCCTTTTTCACCTTCTCCTTCACCACTGCATAAATTCAAGTTGTTTATTTTATTAACCAAATCTTTTAAATCAATTAAATTATTTTCATAAAAATTGAAATAATTTAAATCTAGGTCTTTTTTTTTGGTCCCCATTTTTTTTATCGTAGTTGGTTGTTTCCTTATCTTTATAACTCCATTTTTAATATTATTAATTTTTTTTTCTTTTTTTTCTTTTTTTTCTTCATTGATTTGAGAATATTTTATCTTTTTATTACCACCATTAATATTATTATCCCCATATATTTTTTCTCTTTTTGTTTTATTTCTGATATTTTCTAACATGCTTGTATGTTTATTTAATTCATTGTCTTCTTTATTTAAAATAAGTAAAAAATTTATTTTTTGGATTTTTATATTTTCATAAATTTTATTTTCTATATTGCATAATTTGATTCCTCTCAATTTATATAACGATTCTATATTAACACAATTAAATATTTCTTTACTTAATAATTCGAAAAAAATTGTAATCCATGAATAGCTAAATATCTTTAAATGTGTTTTTAATATTCGATCAAAATATAATATTTTATCATCATTATTATTAATAAAATTATATATATCTTTTATTTCAAAACTATCTTTTTTACATTTCACATTTTTTATGTAAAAATTGTCAGGAACCTTATCCAGTATATGACAACAATACAAATCTATGGGAAGTAGATTTTCATAAATTATGTGATTCACTAAAAGTTTTTCCTGAAAAAAAAAAATAAAACAAAATAAAACAAAATAAAATAAAATAAAATAATAATAAATATATATATATATATACACACATGGGGGTGTAAAAATATGTGGATACGCAACTATAATTAGACAAAAAATGAACCGGTTCTTTGGTTGTAAAATGTAAATAAGAAATTCAAATTTAAAATATAAATTATAGCGAAATAATTAAGATTCATATTTTTATTTGTAGACATAAACATATATAAATAATTTTTAAATTATTAAAGATACCTCTTTTAAGCTTTTTAAAATTTGCTTTATATTTGCAAGAATATTTTCGTGGATAAATATATTTTTTTCAAAGTCTTGCATCGAAATATTTTGGTATATTTTAATTTCATGTAATAAATTATATATATTTCTATTTGGATATATATGAAAAAAATTTATTAACAAATTAATAAAAAATAAAAACAAATCATTAGTATTTTCTAAAAATGTAGGAGCACAACTTTTATTTAATAATATATTTTGAAGAAATACAAAAACATAATCTTTTGGTATTTCATTTATTTCAATAAATTCATTTTCTTTATTATAATATACATTTCTTATATTATTAATTTTTAAATTTTTATATATACATCTTTTTTTAAATATATTACAATTTTCTGTACATATATTTTTGCAATAAAAAGAGAGCAACTCATTATTTTGTTCGCTAACGTTGGAAATGTTGTAGTTATTACCATTTTCAAAATTACCATTTTCAACATTGCCATTTTCAGCTTTGCCATTTTCAAAATTACCATTTTCAACATTGCCATTTTCAGCTTTGCCATTTTCAAAATTACCATTTTCAACATTGCCATTTTCAGCTTTGCCAGAATTGAACTGTTTATCTGTCCAGACTACTTCATCTATTATTTCAGACAAATTTGATCTTGAATTTTCTTTACACATATATTGATCAAGACTATAATTATTTGCCTGACTTGTTAATGCATCAAATTTTTCATATTGTACTTTTTCCAAAAAATAATCAATGTTTTCATCAATGTTTACAAACACTGGTATTTTATAAATATCATAATCTAATATACTAATTATAATTTCTGATTTAAATTTTAAATTTTTAATTGATTTACATTTTAATTCTACATTGATTTTTTTTGTTTTTATGTCAATTTCATTTCCTTGTAAAAAATCTAATGATAGAAAAAAAAAATCTGTATATAAATTTTCAAATTTGTAATTTATTCTTACATAACTATATCCATAGTTATATATTTTAAAAGGAAAAATAAATGTATCATTTAGTTTATTATATATTATATTTATATATGTAATATCAAAATATAATTTAGGAATTTCGATTACTGATAAAATATATATACAATATTTTTTTTCATCAAAGATTTTATCTGTTTGTTCATTTTTTACAACATTCGTTTTTATTTCCAATATATCTACAAACTTTCCTATATCTTTACAATTTTTTAATTTTATTTCAACTTCAATTTCTTCATTTGCTTTTATTATTCCACTCTCTTTATTTAATTCAATTTCGTACATTTTTTCAACATGTTCATTCGATTTGTTTCCTACATTTTCTTGAATATTTCCTTTCTTTAAATTTAGGTTAGAATCTTTTTTTGGAACTGCTCTAGGTAATGTTTTGTTTATTTCAATTTTTTCATTACTCTCTTCATTATTTTTAATAATTTGTTTTCTTTCCATTTCTACAAAATTGTCAACTGATGATGTTGCCAATAAACTGTCTTTTTGTTTTTTGTCATATAATAATATTTCCAATTTAATAGGGTAACTAGAATTATTTTTTAATTTTATTTTTTGAATCCCTTCTTTTTTATAATAAGTTATGAAAGCTCGTTCAGAATTATAAGGTATAATATTTTGAAACAATAACAAATTTGGTGATATACTTAATTGGCTATTTTTAATATTTATATTTATAACTTCATTTGATAATTCATGTAAACATTTATTTTCAAACAATATTTTGTTAAATTTTATTTCTTTTTTTATTATATTATTATAATAACATTGAATATATAAGGAAACAAAACATTTTGGTGATATTTTTATTTTGTACATATTTTTCTCATTTATTTTTATATCGTTATTTTTATTTTCTACAAATATAATTTTAAACTTATTTTTACTAAAATTGTGTAAAAAATTATATAAATCTATTAATTTATTAAAATAATATTTTACACATTTATTGGTTATAATATTCTCATATTCTGTCTTAAATATTTTTTTTAAAACCATAAAATCATCTTTCATATTTCTTACATTTTTATATTCTTTATTATTATATATTATTCTATTATTTTCTGTTTTTTTATTTAATTCAATATTTAAAAAATTTAATTCGCTTAAATTTAATTCACTTAAATTTAAAATCACATTTTCTTCACACCCTCCTTTATTCACAATTTTTATTTCATACCTCTTTAATTCGTTTGTTTCTTGATCTATTTTAATATCATTAAGAAATAACAAATTACTCGAATAAACCTAAAACAAGCATAAAACAAGCATAAAACAAGCATAAAATAAGCATAAATTTAACATAAAATAAACCTAAATTTAACATTCATTTCATAACTAATTTAAAACAACCAAATTATTTACCTTTGTAACAATAATAGGGATAATAATATTATCAGACCCGCGAATAGACAAAATTATTTTATCTTTTATTTGTTTATTTTCTTTCAATTTTACTGAGACTATAATTTTAACCTTTTCATTCTTATTAACATAATTATATTTATAATAAATATTAACACAATCTGGTTTGGCAACACAATTAAAGACAACCGGAGTATCCCCTTCAAAAAAAAAAAAAAAAATAAAAAAAAAATAAAAAAAAAATATTCTTTATACTATTTAATCTTAGAAAATATTGTTAAAATTATTTTTTATGCATATATTTAATAATTCTCAAAAAAAAAAATACTAAGCTAGCTACACAAACCTACACCATTTTAATAGCACTAATTTTTATTTTTATTTTTTTACCTGTACTGGTCAGGTAAAAATGCTTGAAATATTTTTTGTTTAAAATTATATTCTCAAACTTTATTTCATTTACATTTATTTTGCAAGAACATTTATTTACATCAAATATGCATTTTACCCTGTGTAAATAAGACAAAAGAAAAAGAGAAAAAAAATTAAAATTAATAAATATTATTTTATATACATATTTAGGAAAACAATTATTTATATATATAATTTTTTTTTTTTTAATATATATATATTCAATGTTACCTTTTGTAAAGTCTATTATTGTCTAAATACAAATTAATAAAATTATCCATGCGCTCAATATTTTGTGTTCCTATAAATTTTATTGCCACTGTCTTATATTCACTAGGGTTAATCTATTCACAAAAAAAAAAAAAAAAAAAAAATGTGTATATCTATGCTATTTTTTATTTGTTTAGTTAGTATATTTAAATCTAGCTATTTCACCTTTTTCAAAATTATATATTTTTTTTTTTTTTTTTTTTTTTTTTTTTTTCCTTACAACAAGTTTATTTTTTGCTTCAAAAATTTCTTTGGAGAATTCAAGTGTGATAGGGATAGGAATGTTAAAGGGATTATATAAAATTAAATTATTTTCACAAAACATAGATATGTCTGAATTTTTAAAATAAAAATATAATGTATTTATTTTAATAACTATATTTAAAAGTATTATATTTCCCTTAACAACTATCATATCTTCATAATTATCATTAATCTTTAATGTTATATTTTCTGTATAATATTTATGATCAAATAAATAACTTTTATTGTTATTTGAAAGATTCTCATTCTCATGTAATGATAAATTATTTTGCTCTTTTTGATTAAATGTATGATCTGTTAAAATTTGAAAATTTGTCTTTTCGTTATCAAAAATATTTCTATATTTTATTTCATTAATGTTTATTGTTTTGTTACAATTTTCTACATCTGTTTTTATAATAGGTAAGTTTAAAAGTAAGTTAGTTTTTATCATTTCTTTTGAATTCCCTTTTATAAATAATAAATTTTTGTCTAAATTTAAATTAGAACTATGTGTAAAATTAATTTTTATATTACATTCATCATTTTTATTATGTACATTAAATATTTTTGTATATACTTGATTAAATAAAACATAATTAAAATAAATTACTTTATCAAAAATAAGATTTTTAATTTGGTTTTCTTCTAATATATCATTATATTCTAATTGAATATCCTCTTTTTTATCATCATTTTTTTTAATATTAAATATTTTTATCTCTTTTCTCTTTTTCATATCAATATATTTTTTCCTTTTTTCTTCATATATAGATTTATGTATAAACATGTTAGTATTTTTTATTACTTGTTTATCACTTATATATATAAATTTATCATTTATTATATTATTAATTTTTTCATTTTGATCATTTTCAGGTATTGGGTTCTTTATTCCCTGTTTCTCTTTTTTCTCATTTCTTTTATTATACATATATTTTAATATATCATTATATTTTTTTTTATTTTCCTTTAAAAAAGACATAAATTTTTCGTTATATTTATATTTGTCTAATTTACCATCTAATGTATATAAATTTTTGTCAATTTTTTCTAAATCTAGCTTTTTTAAAATTTGTTCATAAATTATATCTTCATTTGAATTTTCATCTTCTTTTTTGGAAATTGTAATTTTCTCTAACTCAATTGTGTTTCTATTAATTTGTTTTGTTTTTCCATCAGCTTTGATCATTTTATCATTTTTGATAACTATCGATCTTCCTATTGATATTCTTTTTTTTATTTGTGCTTTTACAAAAAACACAAAAAAATATAATTTATTACAAAAAAATAAATATAAATAATCATCTATATTTTTAATTACATTACATTTTAAATTAAGAGCAATAATATCTTTAGACAATGGGTTAATAACACCTTCTTTTTTATTTAGATGTATATGCGAAATTTTAGAAAAATTATAATTTATTTTTAAAAATTTATTTAAATTATTTAATTCTAAAATCAAAGTTTTTTCTTCATTTTGTCCTACCATATCATAGTTTAAAAAATATATATTTGAAACGATTGATGGGAATGTTAAACAAAAAAATACATAAAATGTTAAATCTTCTTCGCAACCTTCACTACATTCCACACTCTCACCATTCGCACCGTTCACAGAATTCGCACCGTTCACAGAATTCGCACCGTTCACAGTATTCGCACCATTTCTAAGTTTGTCAAATTGTCGCAAATCGGTAATTGCTTTTTTCCTATTAGTAGAAGGCTTACATTTTGCATCGCATTTATTTGCGGTTATTGTTATTTCTGCCATTACTGGATAGTTTAACATATATGAATAATTTTTATCAATTTTATTTAAAATATCTATGCATGATTCTATTTCGATATATAATAAAATATCAGTACAACTTTGTTTGTCTATGAAATATATATCATTTTGTTTCTCTAACTTTATTTTTATTTTTTCTTCTAGTTTTAAATTATTTCCTACATCTAAAATATTTTCTTCACTTTTTTTCTTTTCCTCATCATTAACATCAAATTCGGGAAAATTGTCCAAATCTAAAAATAAAAAATAAAAAATAAAATGTAAACCCGTTTTGTTTTTTCTATTTGAGGTGGTTTAAGGGATGACAAATGCCATTGCATTTTTCATTTCTTTCGTTTTTTCGTTTTTTCACTTTTTCATTTTTTCACTTTTTCACTTTTTCACTTTTTCACTTTTTCACTTTGCATTACCCCTCAAAAGAGTCCGGACATCTACGCCTCTGTCAACAGCATGGGAAGCAAACTCCTTGGAATCATAAAACATTTTGATTTGTGTTTTTTTTAATTTACAAATAACTGGATATTGATTTTCGTTTTTTATCTGTCCATTAATTCTTTTCGAATTTCCAAAATAAATATAATTCAAATCTATTTGATTCGTTTTCATATTCTCATATATAAATGATACTTGACTATTTATAAAAATTGCGATCATAGTTAAATTTTTAGGAGATTGAGAAAAATAACTATGTTCTTGTGTAATTATTTTATAAGATTTTTGAATCTTTTCTTCGTTTTTATTTTTTATTTTAATATTAATTATAGTACTTTCATTAGGGTTTAAACAAATCGTATTTTTATCAAAATAAATAAAAAAATTATTTTCAATAATATGTTTATTATCACTATTCGAAAGGGTATTACTATTTTTATTATCATCATTTACTGCCTCATTTTTTGCTGCCTCATTATTTATATTGTCTAGACATATAGACAGAGTTCCTTTTTTATTCCCAACATTTTTTACTTCTAATTTTACATCATAAATTAAATTTGTTTTACATAACCCCAAATTAAATACATTATTAAATTTAAATATCGGAACCTTCTTTTTTATATATATAGGAATATATAATGTTGTGTATTCACTTTGTACTTTCACATTTATAGTTCCCTCTATATTATTTATTACATCTAAAATATTTTTTATTTTTTCATATTTATATTTATTTATATTTACATCACAAAATGAAAATTCTACTAATATTTTTTCATAAGTACCTGGAGCAAGTTTTTTTTTTTTTATTCCTTTTATTTTTAAATATTTCGATTCAGATTCGAATATTTTTATGTTTTGAATTTTTGTGCATATATTTTTTATTTTTATAACTTTTTTTTCTATCACTTTTTTTTTTTTTTCAACAAATTCCTCGAAGCTTTCTATGCGGTCATAATAAAATTCTATACTTTTGGGTTCTACATCTATAAGGTCAAATTTGTTTTTCTCTGCATCTAACCCCATACTTTCTTTTACAATTATCCCGTAATATTTATCCTACTATTATTTTTTAAATGCTCATTCGTCAAAATATTATTACATCTAACCTAAATGTTCATTTATATATACATTTCAAAATACATATAAAAAAAAAAAAAAAAGGAATCTATATTTTAGGGAAAAAGAATACAAATAATATATATGCGAACCTTATATTTACATTATTTTAATAACAAGAATATTTTTTTTTCACTGTCTCATTTGGTAATATACTTATTCGAAATTTTTTTTTTATTATAAACATTACTTTATTTTTGTACTTAAATTTATTTCTTATTTATTTTTTTTTATCTTTTTAAAGCGTGTGCATTAAAAATGAAGAAAAAAACATATATTGTGCAATATATAATGGAAAGGAAAAAAACTATAATTTATATTTCTATGTAATAATAATAATAAATGGGAATACAAAATGCGGAATATGAATCGCGAATTAAAAAGCATATTTTATTAACAAAAAAATATTGTAAAAATAAAAATAATACTATATATATGAAACTTTAAAATTCGATAGTATATCTTGAGATTTGGTAATTTATAATTAGATACTTTATCAGAATTATTAATCTTGGATAAAAACATAGACAGGAATATTTATTTGATCATGTTCTTTGTTTATATTTTTGTAATTTAACTTGACATTTACAAACCCGAATTTTTCTCCTGAAATGGAATTGTCTACTTCTAAATAAATAGTATATTTCGAGCTAATGCAAAATAATTTGTCTTTAAACATGACCGATACAGGTAAATCTTTATCTACACTAACATCAACTATTATATTATATTTACTATGATTATATATATTTATTTTATATTTTTTATTATTATTATTATTATTGTTTTCTTTTTTTATAATACCAAAATCAATACTACTATTTTCTGATACATTCCAATATTTTTTTTTGTAACAATAATTTTTAAAAATATAATCAAATACATAGCTATTTAAAATTTTATTTTTTTTTATATCACTATTTTCTTCATTTACACAATTATTACCTTGCTTGTTCATAATATCCATATCATTACATAATTCTAACGTTTCTATAAAATGTGTATCTTTATATCGATTATCTTCTTGTACTGCTTTTTCTTTTTGACAATTTTTATCATTTTCCTCATAAAATTTACTATTAATTTTTAATATATCTGTTTGATTTTCTTCGTTAAATATATTTTCAGATTCTATATTTTTTTCCAATTTTCCAGTAGATTCAATTTTCGCTACCTCAACTTTTTTCTGATTCATACCCGTTTTTAAATTTCCAAATTCTGCATTTTTATTTCCCAAAATTTTATTAATATCATAAAAAGAAAATTTATGTCGAAATATTTTTCTCTTTTTATAATTTTCAATTTCTTCACTACTATTATAATTTTGATAAAAATTTAGATACTTATCTTTATAT
Organism: Plasmodium yoelii; assembly: GCF_900002385.2. Classification (NCBI taxonomy): domain Eukaryota; phylum Apicomplexa; class Aconoidasida; order Haemosporida; family Plasmodiidae; genus Plasmodium; species Plasmodium yoelii. The sequence continues at coordinate 897,755 of NC_036179.2, read as the reverse complement.
ATATTATTTAAAGTTTCTATAGTTTTTTTATTTTCATAAATATTTAAGAAAAAAAAAAAACTTTTGATTTTTTTTATATCATCTTTTATCGCTTTAATCTTTCTAGTGCTTGTTTTAATTATATAAATTATTATGTAGACAAAGACAAAGAAATTTACTTTTCGGAACATTAGTGCATTAACTTTCTCGGAGCAATTATCATAAATATATTCTTTTATTTTTTCTTTTCTATTTATCACTATATCACAAGATTTATTATTTACTTCACCTTTTGAATTCTCTTTCTCATTATTTTTTATTTTCATTTCGTTTTTTTGGAATTTTTCAGATAATAATGATTGTTCATCATCTTTATTTATTTTTTTAGAATTCAAATTATTTTTTTCATTAATTGTCTCTTGAAAAATATCTTCTCTTTTGGATTCTACAAATTTAGAACCATTTTTTATGTTTTTATTTTCCATACCATTGTTATTTTCAGAAGTTTCTACTTGGTTTTTAATACTTTTTTCTGTACATTCCTGAACCCGTTTGGGTTCTTGTTTTTCATAATTTACATCTATCTTATATTTATATTTTTCGAATATATTTTCATCAACTTTATCAAAATAATTAACTGTAAGAATCCATATCAATTCACATTCTTTTTTCGAATTTAAAAATGCTTTAATAATATTTAAATCTTCACATATATTTATTATATCGAACATAGAAATATAATTAGAATATAAATTAACATCTTTAAATAAATTTATTTTATTATGCTCTGTTTTATTTTTTATATTTTCTACATCTTCTTTTATTTTATCATATAAGTTTACATAAAAATTATACAATATTTTAAGTGTTCCTATAATTTTCGTTGACTTTGTTTTTACAACTATATCGCTGTTTATTTCGGCCATTTTTTCGTTCGTTTTTTCGGTCGTTTGCTCGGTCATTTTTTCTGTCTTTACATCTGCCTTTACTTCTGCCTTTACTTCTGCCTTTACTTCTGCCTTTACATCTGTCTTTACATCTGCCCTTTTTTCTGCTTTTTTTTCTTTTCTTTTTTTGGTTCTCACCTTTTTACTTACCGCAGTTTGTATAACATTACCAGGCTCTTCCTCTTCATTCACATTTTTTATATTTTTTTTTTGTTTCGTTTTTTTTAAATTATCCTCACATAATTCTGAACTATCAGATGTATTAACATTTTCGTCTTTTGTCCAATATCTATCATTTAAACGTTCATAAATAATTATTTTTACATTCTTATTTTCAAGATCTTTTTCAAACTTTTTCTTAACTAATAAATATTCTTTATATATTTCAGTATCTATATTAGGAGGTTTTTTTTTATTAACTCTAATAATTTCATATAAAGGTTTATATGCTGGTGGGCTTAACATTTCTTTCATTATTTTTTATGTCTTTCACTTTTTTATTTTATCTTCACTTTTTTATTTCTATATAATTTTTCTACACATTATATATAACTAAACTAATTTAGAATAATAATACTAAGACGGTATATTATTTTGATACTATTTTGATACTATTTTTAAAAAAAAATATTTATTTTTGCTTACTATGTCTGATGATTGTATAATACTAATATATGAGAACCATAAGAGAAAAAAAAAAAAAAAAAAAAAAAAATTCAAAGTTTGACCCTTTATATATAGATAGAATGTTTATATTTATTTATTTCGTTAATATTGCTAATGAAATATATTTTTTACATTTTTATATTTTTACATTTTTACATTTTTACATTTTTATATTTTTACATTTTTACATTTTTACATTAATTCTTTATTTGTAGAACTACACATGTGTGTGTGCATATAAACAGTATATAAAAATTTAATCATTTAAGAACCTTTATAATTATAAAAAATAATTCTCTACTTCTATAATTATAAAAAAACATTTCTATATCTTATTTATTTTAAAACATAGGATAAATATATTAACATGTCTGTTCATTTTTTAATTTATTTATATTCGCATAGCTCAAATAGAAATGTTAGCTTTTCTCCTAAACCCTACCATCATTTTATGTCTATTTTTTTTAATAACTATAAACCTTCCACATTCAAGATAATAATTATAAAAAAAAAAAAAAAATGTAACATTATATTCTCTTTAAATTTAAATATATATTTAGACACAATTTATTTGTTAATTAACATAATTTAAGGTTGTAAAATATTCCATTTTTTTATGAAAAAAACAAATTTATTTTTTTTTGCTTTTTTATAATACACATGTATATATGTATTGACAAGGAGACTAACAATATATATGTGCCTTAAATACACAACAAAAGATTTTTATTTATTTCATTTTGGAGATAATAAAAAAATAAACATTACTGTGAATAAATTATAAAGGTCATTTAATTTTGTTAATATATTTACATATTATTTTTAATTTACATTTCAGCAATATATTTTTTTACAATATTTAATTTAACTGTGTTATTTTATTTCTCTCCTATATATAAAAGAAGGGAAATATTCTCAGCCATATTTTACATATATTTATATGCTAATATTATCTTATTATTTTTGTCATCTTTTTCATCTTTTTCATTTTTGTCATCTTTTTCATTTTTGTCATCTTTTTCATTTTTGTCATCTTTTTCATTTTTGTCATCTTTTTCATTTTTGTCATCTTTTTCATTTTTGTCATCTTTTTCATTTTTGTCATCTTTTTCATTTTTGTCATCTTTTTCATTTTTGTCATTATTATCATGTATAAATAGACTATACAAAAGTGTCACACTAGAAGGTGGCATATGGGGTAATATAGTATGATGCAATATTTTTTTTTTTTTTTTTTTTTTTTTTTTTTTTTTCAAATTACCAACTATTGCATATGCTGGTAATCAAATTGTATTATGTAATTCGCTAAAACTTAAACACCATCAATTGAAATTGTAAAATAGTTTTTTAATATCAATTTTTTAGTGTAATTTTTAGCGTATTTTTTAGTGTAATTTTTGCAATAAATGTAGGGATATATGTTTATAGCAAAAAAAAATACAACAAACTTGATAAACTAATAAAAATAGTAAAATATTTTTATATATACAGGGACTGGTCAATTATTAAAATATAAGTTAAAAAAATAATAGACTCATAAATAATATTATTTTTTTAATAAATGGAAAATACTTTCCAAGAATATTTGTAATACCTGTAATTAAATATGATGGAGAAACAAATGACGAATTAAATGGGTACCTGAATAAATAAAATAAATATAAAAAAAAAAAAAAAAAAAAAAAAAAAAAAAACAAAACAAAACAAAACAAAAAGTAAACTAATTTAATAACAATATATCAATTTTTTAATAAAATGGAAAGAAATATAAAACGAAAGAAACTTTGGGATAATGATAACAATTCTTTAAAAAATAATGAAGAAACATATAGACACTCAAATAATTCTGATGAAAAAAAAAAGTTAGAAATAAGACATACCAAAATAAATAAATATTGTGATAAAAGAAAATATAAAAATTCACCAGAATTTTATCATATACACAATGAAAAAAAAGAATATAATGTCAAAATGTCATCTCATCATTTTAGTAAACCCAATAATGAAAATATTATTGAAGGATATTCCAAAAAAAATGATGAAAAAAAAAAAAAAATATACTCAGATAATTATAAAAGTCGTTTTTCTAATTCCCTTGAAAAAACGATAAACTATAAACGTCCTAAGTATGCAGATCATAAAAACGAATTACAACACAGTTCTGATATTGGAAATAAAAATGAAAAACTCACCAAAGATAGTGTTGGAAATAAAAATGAAGAAAATGCATCAGAAAGTAAAAACAAAACCACTGAAAGTAGTAGTGTTAAAGAAGAAACGTGTGATGAGAATGTTAGTGATGAGAATGTTAGTGATGAGAATGATAGTGATGAGAATGATAGTGATGAGAATGATAGTGATGAGAATGATATTGATGAAAAGGACCAAATTGATTGCATATTAAATGGATGTCGAAGCATTAAAAATTATAAAAAATTAAATAAAATAAGTGAAGGGACATATGGAACAGTATTTAGAGCTAAAAATAAAAAAACCAAAAAAATTATTGCTTTGAAACAACTAAAAAATTTCTCAAATATCCGACATGAAGGTTTTGCAATTACATCGTTAAGAGAAATTAATATTTTGTTACAACTCAATCATGAAAATATTTTGTCTATTAAAGAGGTTATAGTAGGGAAACATTTAAATGATATATATTTAGTTATGGAATATATTGAACATGAATTAAAAATGCTACTAGATAATAAATCACCAAGTTTTACTATTTCTGAATTGAAATGCTTATTAAAGCAGCTATTAAATGGTGTTAATTATTTGCACACAAATTGGGTTATGCACCGAGATTTAAAACCAACAAATTTATTATATAGTAATAAAGGTATTTTAAAAATATGTGATTTTGGTATGGCTAGAAAATTTAGTCATATTGATAATCCTAATCTTACAAAAAATATAGTAACTTTATGGTATAGAGCTCCTGAATTATTATTAGGAGAAAAATGTTATACAAATAAAATTGATATGTGGAGTATAGGTTGTATATTTGCAGAAATGATATTAAAAAAACCTTTATTTTTAGGTGAAAATGAAGTTGACCAAATGTGGAAAATATTAAATTTGTTAGGATTACCTGATAAAGAAACATATCCAAAATTTTATGAATACCCTTTTATATCAAAAAATAAAGATTTATTTAAAAAAAAAAAAATTAAAATGAATGTTAATAATATTCGATCTCATTTTCCTAACATAGCTAGCCAATTTTCAGGATTATATTTATCAGATATTGGTTTAGATTTGTTAAAAAAATTATTACATTTTAATCCACAAGACAGAATGTCAGCTTCCGATGCATTAAAACATCCTTATTTTAACGAATTTCCCAAACCATTGGAAATAAGTGATATGCCAATTATACCTGATTCGAATAAAGTTATTAGATCAAATAAATTGTCGAATCAATATAATTTTATTAATCAAAATACAATTATGTTTCGTTCATAAAAAAAAAAAATTAATTATAAATTTTAGCTATATTTTTCCATTTTTTATGAACAATTCATATGAATTTATTAAATGCACATATTTTTATTAAAAAAAAAAAAAAAAAATAGTGTCATTTATACTATCCTATATAGCTATTATTTTTTTTTAATCTGTTTCAATTTATCTTTTCATAATCCACAATTTTGTTTAATTGTTAATTTGTTTACATTATGATTATATTTTAAAAAGTTATTCTTGTATTTTTTTTTGTTTTTTTAATGTTATAGTTATCTGAACTTAGATAATTTTTTAATTTTTAGGTGTAAATAAAAAATGAAACGCGTGTGTATATATATATATATATATATATATACATATTATAAAAAATTACGCTCACAAACAAATACGCACATATATACAATAGGTAAATATACACATTCACATGAATATGTATATATATTAAGAATATAAATTAAAAACGGTAGAAAATTTTTTCTATAAAATAAACCCGATTTTACAAACAAATTTAAAATGAATACAAAAGTAATAAATATAACTGTCTCATTTTAAACATGCTGATATAAAAAATGTATTTTTTTATATATAGCTATTTTTACTGTGGTTGAAAAAAATTATCGATTTTAATTTTTCTGTAATCACCATTATCCATATTGCTATAGCGATATAACAATTTATTGATATTTCTTGTACAATTATTTCCCTCTTTTTTACCTGGAATATTATAGTCTATATTTTTGTATGCTTCTTCTTTTATTTCCTGACTATTTTGATAAATATTATGATCAAAACTATTGTGAAATTTAGTACAAATTTTAGTTCTTTTATCATTATCTTTTGTCTTTTTTTTTTTACTTTCTATATTTTGTTTTTTTCCAAAATTATTGTTACTAATTATATGCTCACTGGTTAAATAATTTTTTTCGAAATTGAAATTCTGACTCTTATTCAATTCATCTTCATATCTGAAAATATTATTATTTTCCACATCCATGTTATTATATATATTGGTATTATTTATGTAATAATTTTGATTTTTAAATGTATCGTAAACATATTTTTCATTATTATTTCCATATAGTTTTGAATAAGTTTCTTTAACAAATTCGTGTCTATTTTTTATATCAGAATAACTGTTTTTATTTTGTTTATATGAATTAATAAAATTTCCTTTTCCATTTATCGTATCTCGATATATATTTTTATTATTTAAACTAGTTCGAATATTTTCATGCATAAATTTTATTTCGTTATTATTATAAGGGATATTGGTTGTGCTAGTTATATTATTTATATCAGTAGTATAATTTGTAAATGCTTTTTTTAAAATAATTTGTTCATGTAATAAATTTAAATTTTGTCCATACTTTTTATTTTTTAAAATAGAACAATCTTTACATATATAAGTTTTTATATTACTATAATTATTATATGAACATATCATATTTTTAATGTCCTTATAATTTTCACAGCTACAACATAATATCTTTTTCTGTACCCGTTTTTGTGAAGAACTAAAATCCTATAAATTTTAAATATATATATATATATATATATATATATTCACATTTTAATTACTCTAAAAATATATTGCATGTTCATATAAATGACTTCAAACATTTATAGATATCACAATATTCTTTCATTTCTATTTTCATTTCTATTTTTACAAATTCATGCTATTTTTTCCATACCGTTGTTCCGTTTGGAGAAAATAATTTTATTTTATCTATTATATGAACTAAAAAAAAAAAATTAAAAAATATAAGAACATAAAAATAAATGGAAATATACCATATATAACTATACATAACTGTATTTATACTATAGCCAATAAGTTTTATTTAATGTGTATGTCCCCCTTACCTTTTTCTTTATTTTTTAAAAGTTTCATAAGTTTGTTTTTTATTCCTTTGGAAGCATTTTTATGAATATTCGGCTTAATTCTCAAATCGACCCCCTGCAACTTTAGCTGTATTTCATTTTAAATAAAAAAAATATGTACATATTTCAAAGTATAAATGGCTAAAAACAAAATTCATTAAAAATAGAGAAAAAGTTGTTTCTTTTTTTTTATTACAGTTAATACACCAGATAAAGTTAAAAAACTTATATTAATTCTTTCAATTTTCAAGTAAACGATTTCTATATCTACGTTTTTACTCTTGAAGAAAAAAAAATATGTATATATGCACATATATATTTATATGGCTAGCTGGATGAAATAAATATGAACAAGGAATAAAAAAATATATTGTAGACAAAAATACATTTTTTTAATAAGCTATGAAATTCATGGTGATAAATATAAGTCATTATATATACATGCATGCCATATATGTGTTGGTAGACAAAATAAAAAAAATAATAACTTTTAAAAAATTGTTGATTTCATCATTTTTTATTATTATGTTTCGAATTTCAACTCCTGCATTCATGTTCATCGTAATAAAATTATTATCATATGCTACAAAAAGGTAACAGTAAAAAAAGCATAAAAAAGGTGATACAGCTATATTATTTGGAATACAATTGTAGTATTTTTCATTTTTTCTCTCATTTTATCTCTCATTTTTATCGCTTACATTCAAAATACTTCCCGAAGAATATCTTGAGTAGCATATCAATCATTTTCCCTCGAATAAATTCGCTAATATTTTTTCCAAATAAAATGTAGTTCTATGGGCACTACTCCAATTTATTAGAGTTTATATTAACAAGCATAAAAAAACAAATATGTAAAATATAGTAACACAATATTAAATGTTATTATTTTGTATTTTTCTTTAAATTAAATTCACAAAAAAAATTATATGTACATAAGACAGGTTTATTCATAACTAACATTTTTAAAACAAAACATATATAATTACTATACAAATTAATTATATATATGCATATTTAAAATGTAAACAATTTTAAAGGTCTTTTTTTGGTATAGCAAATTTTTATTAAATTTTTTTTTATTTTTATTAATTTTTTTAAAAGGTATATATGTATGAATAAGCATAATTTTTTTATTTTTGTAGATTTTTATTTTTCCTTATTATCTTATAACTTGAAATTTATAAGGATATTAGAAATAAAAAAAATATATATTATATATATATATAAGAATACGATACTATTTTACGCATTGTTAATTCCCTTTTATTTATTTTACGTTTTTTATTGAGTGTGCATGTTTAAAAAATAATTTTTATTCCATATCCTTCTTATTCACATTTCTCTCCTTTTTTAGACAGCTTTGAAAATGAATTTGTTTTGAAAATATTTATGTAAATGTGACTAAATCAATGTTATCTTTTATTAAACAAATTTGTAATCATTTATCATTTTAATTTAATATATTCTGAATATATATGTGTCTTTTGTATACTTTTTCCCATTTATACCCTCATATATATACACACACGTGTATAAGTAAGGATATAGATTTATGTATGCATGTATAAATGAATATATTCGTATAATATGCCCTTATTTTATTTAACCAAATAATCTATGCTTATTTCTACTACTTACCCTTGAAATATATATTTATTTTTATATATATTTTTTTCAACTACCTCATTTTTAATAACAACACCTGAATTAGTATACATAAATAAGGGACAAACTTTGGATTTTTTCATGATCCAAAAAAAACACAAAAATAAAATACACAATGCATCAAATTAATAAAAAAAAGTGAAAATGTATGAAACTAAATCGTCTTTGAGATATCCTTCAAAAAAAAATTTATCCTATGAAAAGGAATTATCATCCACAAGTACTATAATAAAATTAATATCTTTAAAATTATTTTTTATCTAGCTATTTTTATCTAGCTATTTTTTATCTATCTATTTTTTTTGTTATATAGCTAGATTTATCTTTGAAACTGACATAACATGGTCATGTTGTTTTATTCATTTTGAACCTTATTCACCTGAACTGTTCATATATTTATGCATTTTTGCACACAACTTATATAGGCATTATTTGGTTTATATATATTCAGAAAAAATATATAAAAACCCTTACTAATACCCACAAAATAATTTAATATGTATTTCCTTATTTTACAGGTTTACAAATAAGAAAAAATCGAAATGAGATAATAAAAAATAAAGTTTATTGTCCTATCGAGCTAAAAAATGTATATAAATTATTAGAGGATAGCGACCAATTATTGAAAAGCGTAATAATATGCATATATTCTAATATATACACATAAATAAATAGACTATCTTTTTCCTTTATACTTAATAAATCTTAATCATGTCTTATATATATGCACACATTTATTTCACATATAATGCATTTAGAAAAACCTCAGTTTGGAAGAATTAATTGAACACAACAACAAAATAGCTAATTTCACAGAATTGTGTGAAAATTTCAAAGTTAATACAAATAACCAGAATAAACCGGAACTAAATAAAACATATAATTCTATAGAACAAAATATGCAATATTTAAATAAGCATATAGAAACAGCTAAAAAAGATAGTATTACTTTAAAAAAAAAATTAAAAAAATCAACAGACCCATTATTTTATTCTACACTAGAACAAAAATATAAACAAATATGTTTAGATATTGAGAATAAAAAAAATGAAATAAAATTCTTAAAAGATATTATAAGAAAAAATGAAAAATTACTAGATTCGAATAAAAAAAAACCAAATAAAGTTGCACTGGAAAAAGAATATAAAAATTTACTAGGCCAACAATCAAATTTATGTTCTCGGTTAATACAACTCCAAAATGGAAACAAATTATATGAAGAAAATATATCCAAGTATGTCATTATTATTTATGCACCGATAAAATAAATTCAATATATAATAATTTATGTAGTATAGAGTAAATGCACTTAATAATAGCTACACAAATATGTCCACACAGCTTTTAATTTTTATATTTCATTTTTTTATTTTTATATTTTATTTGTCAATTATCTCTTAGAATAGATATACAACTCGAAGAAATTAAAAAAAAAATGAACGAACTAAAAATAGACAGAATGAAAGAAAATGAAAATCCAATAGAAGAATGTAATAATTTATCTAAAGATGTTTTAGAAAAAAGAATATTCACACTTAATACTAAAAGAGATGAACTTAAAAAAGAAAAAAATAATGTTATAAATAATTTAACAAGTATATTAACCAAATTAAAAAAACAAATATCAAACTTAGAAAGCGAAAAAAATAGTTTATTAAATGAAGAAAAAAATAATTTAGATAAATGTCAAATTTTAAAAAGAACTATAAATACTAAAATTAATAAAACAGAAAACAAAATAAAAGTGTTTAAAAAAAAAACTATTTTAGAAAAAAGAGAAGATAACAATGATCCTGTGAGATCAGAAATAATTCCACAAAAAAATAAACCATATAATTCTAACGAAAATGTTTCTGAAAATGAAACAAATTTCATCAAAAATTTGCTAGATCAGGAAAATAATTCATATAATATTAACAAAAATCAGATCATATTTCCAAAAGAAGATGATAAGGAAAATAACAAAGACAATAATGCTAGCCAAATCTCTAACCTTAATAATGCTAGCCAAATCTCTAACCTTAATAATGCTAGCCAAATCTCTAACCTTAATAATGCTAGCCAAAGCTCTAGTTTGAATAAAAAAAATAAATATTTTATTCCTGTTTTTGAAGAAGAAATGCTCTTAAAACTTCAAGAAAAGGTAAATGAAAAATTAGGGAATAATGAAAGTGATATAGATGTAAATGAAAATGATCCTGAACAGGATAACTCAGATGATGTTCATTCGAATCAAGGAAATGTTAATGATGTAGTTTTAAGTGAAATAGATGAATTATTACCAGAAGCTGATAATAGTGAAAATGTAGATGTAGAAAATAAGGATCCAGAATACAATGCCTCTGATTTTATGTCTAAAAATTCTAGTATTAACAATAAAACACATAATGAATACCCTGACAAGTTAACAAATAATGAAGAACACAATGAAGAACCCAATGAAGTAGCATATTCTTTAACTGATTCAAATATTAGTGATATAAATAAAATAGAAGATGAAGAAATTCATCAAAATGTCAAAGAATCCGAAAAAGAAGAATCAAATAATATGGAAAACGAAGGAAATAATATCTATGATGAATCAGATGCAATTATGAACATATCTATTAAAACTACATCACACATAAACAATGTTGAAGATGTTAAAAAAAATATAGATGCAGAAGAATTAGAACAAGATAATCAAATAGAAGTTTCAGTTGGCACACCAGCAGAAAATAACGTAATCTCCGAATATCATCAAGATGATTATGAAAATACGAATCGCCACGTCGAATCTGAGGAAGTTGAGAAAGACGAAGAAGATGAAACAGATGAAAAAGATGAGGAAGCTGAGGAAGCTGAAAAAGATGAGGAAGCTGAAAAAGATGAGGAAGCTGAAAAAGATGAGGAAGATGAAAAAGATGAAGAAGATGAAAAAGATGAAGAAGATGAAAAAGATGAAAAATATGAGGAAGATGAAAAAGATGAGGAAGATGAAAAAGATGAGGAATATGAAAAATATGAGGAAGATGAAAAAGATGAAGAAGATGAGGAAGATGAAAAAGATGAGGAAGCTGAAAAAGATGAAGAAGATGAGGAAGATGAAAAAGATGAGGAAGCTGAAAAAGATGAGGAAGCTGAAAAAGATGAGGAAGCTGAAAAAGATGAGGAAGATGAAAAAGATGAAGAAGATGAAAAAGATGAAGAAGATGAAAAAGATGAAAAAGATGAGGAAGATGAAAAAGATGAAAAATATGAGGAAGATGAAAAAGATGATGTGGTAGGGGATAAAACTACCGAAGAGTGCGCCCAGTATGGCAATCATAACTTATAAAGTAAAATAAGAAAAAAAGAAAGATAATTATTATGTATATATAACTATACATATTGGTTAAAATAAACCAAGAATAATAAATATACGCAACAGTAAAATGATTCAAAATTCAAAGATATTTTAGCAACTTTTTTTAAGACCATGCCTCATATATTTATATATTAACATGACTAGCCATATATTTTTTTTTTTGAATTTGCATAATAAAATTTACTATCTGCAAACATGTATATGCATATCCAAATATTAAAATTATTTTTTAGTGAATAAATCTGCGAATATGATAACTTAAAAATTTAAAAATAATATTTCGTATTTTATGGTACTATGGAAATGTGGAAAAAGACGTGATGAAATTATTACACCATTTAACTGATTTTTAAACAAATTAAATATTCCATAAAAGAAAAATTAACTATCATATTTATTAACATGTTTACGATTTGTATTATGCATACAATTTTTATTAAATTTTTACAAAGATTTAATTTTACACCTATAGAAAAATCGCTACTCCTTTAATATAAATAAAATATGTACATTATACTAAAAATAATTTTTTTATTATTAAAATATTCATCGTTGTACTTTTGGAAATTTATTAAAGTGTGATAATAATAAATTACCCACTTAATTTTTTCAGTTAATTACTCGCTTAATTTTTTCAGTTAATTACTCGCTTAATTTTTTCAGTTAATTACTCACTTCATTTTTTCAGTTAATTACTCACTTATTTTCCAAAGGGAATATATTTTTTTAGAAAAAAAAATCGTGTTAAATATATAAATTAAATAAAAATGACCAACTAAAAAAACTCTTTGGGAAAATAGCCATATTATAATAACTATACATTTTGGGGTTGTTCATAAATTTTAATAGTAATATAATTTTTTTAAAAATAATATAAAGGGATAAGAATAAAATAAAAAAACAATAATAAGGAAACATATTTTTTTAAATAATTTAATCATGCCAACTTATAGAAGAGCATATCACTCTGGTTCCTGGTATTCCGACAACAGTAATACTTCATATATTTATAGAATAAAAATAAAATATAATAAAATAAAATGAAATAAAAATAAATCACATTTGCAAAAAACTGTATAAGCACATGCCCCCAAAAATATTTACATTCTTAATTTATTCATTTGTAACTATAGGCAATGTATTGAAAAACTCCATAGAATCACTTTTTGAAAAAATAAATTTACCAAAACAACAAGTTAAAGCTGCTATTTGCCCGTAATTAAAAAATGCATATTATATATAATTGACTTTTATTAGCATTACATATGCATTACATATATTTTTACACATTTTTACACAAAAAAAAACTCATTTTAAAGTCATGCAGGATATGCTTATTGTCTAGAGACTAGTTCCCACGTTTATTCCTGTATAAACGTTGAAAATATGTTAGTAAAAAATAAAGACGAATAATAAATGTGTGAAATGGCTTTATATATAACCTATTTAATTATTACACAAAAAATTATTGCTGTTCAGAACTTTTTACACTTTTAATGATTTTGTAATAAAAAAAATTATTAATTGTTAATAAAAAAAAATATTAATTGTTAATAATTTTTAATTTGGCTGTTTTTTATTTCAGAAAAAATATTTTTATTCTCGGTCCAAATCACCACATTTACAACAAAGGATGCTTACTTCCACAAGTTGATAAATATGAAACACCTTTCGGGTTTTTACAAATCAACAAAGATGGTAATTTACCACTTGCCACTTGCCACTTGCCACTTGCCACTTACCACTTACCACTTACCACTATAAATGTATACATATATATGTGTGAATAAAATAGCCAATTTTATTTCACTCACCAATATTTATTCCACTTTAGTTATATCAGATATTATGAACAACGACACACAAAATTTATATGACTATATTGATGAGATTGATGATGAAGAAGAACATTCGATAGAAATGCAATTGCCACTAATAAAATATATAATTAAAGAGTAACCCCAATTTTTTCACAGTTTTAATTTTATATTATTACCTAGCATGACATACACACACAAAATGATAATTTAATTCAACCTAATTCAACTTAATTCATCTTAATTCAACTGAATTCACCAATGAATGCTTTATTTTACATTTTTCAGAAAAGACATTAAAATAGTACCAATCTATGTCGGATGTATAGGAAACGATGTTAACAAAATTAACGAATTTTGTGAGAAATAAAAAAAAATATATTACACATATAAATATGTATATTTACCATATTTTATTATCTCTTATATATAATATTTTTGTTTAATTTAATATAGCCAACCCTTTAAAAAAATATTTTCAAGACAAAACAAATGCATTTATATTTTCTTCTGATTTTTGTCATTTTGGACGAAGGTATTTATATTACTTATAAAGATTACATTATCTCAAAAAAAAAATATATATAATTTTTTTCCCATAATATTACACCGTTATTTATAACTATTCCTTTTCAGGTTTAGCTTTACAAACATATTAGAAAAATATAATGATAAATATATTCATAAAAAAATTGAGGTAAGTCAATTTAATTAAGATTTGATAAAAAAAAAAAAATATGTATATCCAACAATTAGAGTCATTTACATATTATTATGATACATTATTTTACTATTTTTTATTCTCTCTCTCTTTTTTTTTTTTGTAAAATTATAGAATATGGATAAAGACGGAATTAATGTTATCACGAAACATAATGTCCAAGGTTATTTAAATTAATACTCTTATAATTTTTCTAAAAATATTTATTTTTTTATATACTATAGTTTACAAACAAAATTAAAAATGAGAATTTTATTTTTTTTCAGATTTTATTGACTATTTAAAAAAAACTCACAATACCATATGTGGATCTAACCCTATAAAAATTATGCTTCAGGTAATTTCTCATCTGTATTTCGAAAATGTTTCAAAATGTTTCAAAATGTTTCAAAGTGTTTCAAAATGTGTTTCATTTTCTACCCCACAGCTGATTCAATCTTTCCCCGGAAAGTTGTCAACACAACTGATGCACTATTCACAGGTATACACACATGCCTACACACATGCCTACATATATACATACAGTCTACATACACACATGCACATATGCATGCCTACACACATATTTACTCATTAATTATGCACATTTTTTATTCCATTTTAGTCTAACTTGGCTCAAAGCATAAACGAGTCGTCTGTGTCTTATGCCGGAATAATTTCACAACTTAATTAATTTACTAAAAGTGTTTATTTTTAAATAAAACTCCAAAATAAAGACTAATATATAATTAAATTTATCGCTATAATCTATTTCTATAATTATGTACAAACAATATCTTTTTAATTTAAACAAATTTCATGAAAATCATATTTTTTGGAAATTTAATTAAATTAAAGTTATTAAAAACAATAAAGTTATAAAGCTAAATAAATACATAAAGGGAAACCATCCCTGCAAAAATTAACTTCAAAGCTATAAAAATAACAAAGTAAAAATAAAAAATAACAAAGTAAAAAATAAAAATAACAAAATAACGAAGTAAAAATAACGAAGTAAAAAATAACGAAGTAACGAAATAGTTTATGTCAAATTCGTGCACATGTAATAACAAAATTAAGTTGAAAAAAAAACTAAAAAAACGACGAAACTAAATGGGTCAAAATGTTTAATACACAATGGGTCTTATTGTTTTATGTTTAAGTTGTGGGTAAACGATATATGGGTAATGTTTTGTACGCTTGTTTTTTTCTCTTTTTTTCTCTCCTTTTTTCTCTCCTTTTTCCTCTCCTTTTTTCTCTCATTTTCTCGACCCTTTTCTCTGTCCCTTTCTCGGACCTTTTTTTTCTGCACTTTGCCAGTCTTGCTTTTTTTAAAATCGTTTCCAGAGCTGTTGCTATCTTTGTATTTTACATTTGACGATTCTGAAATTCCATTTGAATTACCAAACTGTATTTGTGTACTTTTGTTACAACTTTGACTAATTTTTGTATGTTTATAATTGGAAATGGCATCAGAATTTTTTTTATAAGATTCATGAATTTTTGAAAAAATATTTTCTCTCTCTTTTAAATTCATTATTTTTTCCATTAAATTTTTATGTGTTTCTGTCTGATTAGCTATTTGTGTTGTACTTTTAGAAAATATGTTCATAGAAAAAATATTAGAATAATTAAATAAAAACATGTTTTTAAAATAGTTATTACTATTATTAATTTCATGTAAATTTTTATCCCTTTCAGACATCGTTAAAAATGATTTTTTTTCAAGATTTACCAATTCTTCAATATTTTTTTTATTTATAGAATAATTATCTTTATTTATCTTATTATTATTAAGCTCATATTCACATTTATATTTTAAAGTCATAACTAAACTATATAAATTTTGCAAAGGAGATAATTGTAAATTATTTTTTAAAACCTTTTCAATAAAATTTAAGAGATTTAATATTGTATAAGATGAATGTTCCGATATATTTATATTTTTAAGTAAATAAAAAAATATACTAATATAATTATAAAAATATATTTTTTTTATTTTTTTTAAAATATGTTTTAAATTTTTTTTTTCTTTATTTTGAATTTTTATGGCTGATATATTCATCATGAAATTTTTTGTTAAAAATAATTTTAGTAAATAATTAACATTTATATATATTTTAGTTTTCCTTATATTAATATTATGTATATATAATAAAAATATATTTTCTTTTTTATTTTGTCTACATATAATTATGTCATCTATATAAGAATAGTTTCCTATATTTTCGATTTCTTCTAATTTTTCAAATTGCTTTTTTTCCATTAATTTATTTAAATAGTAATAATCATACATGTGTATATTTAATTTTCCTTTATCTTTTAAATTATTTATTAAATTTAAATATTTTATTTTTGTATAAAAATAGTCATAAAACAATGGTAATATATTAATAAAATAATTATAGTCTAATGTAAGAACAAGACTGGCTATTTCTATAGACAAATTTTTTATTTCTCTTTTTTTTTTTTCACATTTTTTACTTTTTATATTTTCAATAAATTCTAATAAATTTTTTATTTTATACTGTTTGTAATTGTTGCCACTACCACTTATGTTATTCCCTTTTTTGGTTCCGATTTTTCCATTTTTTTTATAAAAATAATATACATTGTATAGTAAGGCATGCTCTCTGTTTCTCGAAAAATTATTAGAATTAAAAATATTATATTTTGCTTTTTTAATAATACCATCTCTTATATTATCTTCATTCTCAATTGGATGTATTACATCTTCTTTACTTTTTATATCATTATCTAAAATCTTTGAAAAGGAATAATTTCCTTCTTTTTTTATTTTGAGCAAATCTTCTTCCCCAAAATTTTTCCCTTTTTTAATTCCATTTATATATGAGCATGCATATAGTATATTTAAAGTATTATAAATATGTTTGTATTGCATAAAAGTTTGTTTACATAAGTCAATGTTTATATCTAAAATACTTTCATTCTTATTATATTTAGTTAAGATTGTATAATTATATTCGACTTTTTTTTTATCATATATCATATCCTTTTTTATGCTAATGTTATCAAGTGTTATAGATATTTTTTTGTAAAAATCAGATTTGTTAAAACATACTGCAATAATTTGGCTTTTCAATAATTTAAAAATATTTTTATATGATTTATTGTTCCGCATATAATCACTAAACATATAAGAATAATAATGGCAATATATCTTATTTTTTAGCTTATTGTATATATTATATATTTCGCTGTCATTTCTCAAAACTGAGCCGTTCTCTAAAGCGTGCTCACTTTTGTCATGCTTGCCAACATTGCCAATTTTGTCAGCTTTGCCAATTTTGTCATGCTTGCCCTTTTCAGCATTGCCAACTTTGTGATTGCGTCGGCGACTAGCGGTTCCCCAAAATTGGATAGAACGCTTTTTCTTTTCAAGAACAGTATTGTTAAAATATTGAAATGTGTAAATATTTAAATGTATTTTATTTATATATATTTTTTGTCGTAAATTCTCTGGATGTTTTGAAATATTCTCAAAATTAAAAAACAAATTTACACTTCTTATAAAACATTTAATATTTAATAAATCATTATTGTCTAAACCGTACATATTATTTATATAAGTAATGTTTGAAATGCTTTTTGGGCATATATCAAATTTGTTATTTTTAAAAAAATTAAAAAAATTAAAAAAATTAAAGAAATAATTTATTGATAATATTTTTTTTATGAAATACCATTCATTTATTCCATTCAATATTATATTTATTTCGTTGTTATTATTTATTATTATATCACAATAAAATTTTACCAAATATAACTCAAAATATACGATTTCTCCTCCACTCTTGCCTCCACTTCCATTCCTACTTCTGTTCCCACTTCTATTCCTACTTCTGTTCCCACTTCTGCTCCCACTTCTGCTCCCACCAAATCGAGAAGAACATGTCCGTCTTAAAAAAACAAAAGAATAAAATTGAAAGGTTGAGACAATGTTATAAAACAAAAACAATTTCATGACATAAAAATTCTGAAATATATGATCATCTTTTATTATATGCATATAATTTTTGATTCCTCGATATTTATGTACTTTATTATCCGTTTTAAATAAAAAAATTAATTTTTTGCTAATTAATATAAATTTAGGAAAATAAAAATAAAAATATTTATTTTCTTTAAAATATATATATTTCTTATTTATATAAAAAAGATAATTACATTTATCTGGACTCACAAAAATTGGAATATTTAAATTATTGAATATATATATTTTCCCTTCTTTTATTATTTTATTATTTACAATTTCTTTATAATTTTTTAATATAAGACTCAAATTATTTTTTTTTAAATTAGAAACCATTCCTAAATTTAATTTTTTAAATTCATCATATATCTTATGATAATTCTCATATTCCTCAATCTCAATTACATGTTCCTCTTTTTTCTTCCAAGCATATGTTCTTTTATTCGGACAGTCAATACATGACATTTCTTTTTTTTTATCTAAAATTTTATTATAATTATTTTTTTCATTTTTTAATATACACAAATCTTCAGAAATATTTAATTCACTACTAACATATTGAATATTTATTCCATTTTGAAAATAACACATCTCATAATTAAGTAAAAATGGAATTCTCTTTATAAATATATAATATGTTTTTTTAATTTCGATACAGCTTATATTAAAAAGCATTTCTTTTATAGCATAATATTTATTTTCGTCATTATTATCACCTTTTCTATTTGTTAATTTCATTTCTTTGTATTTATACATATAAAAATATTTATTCATATTTTTATTAATTTTAATATATTTACATCGTGTATATTTTTTTCCAATCAAATTATTTATTCCTTTTATATTTGAATTCCCATTCTTTTTAAGATATTCAATAGCCATTTCGTAATTAACAAATTTATTTAAATTTATTTTTCCAGAACTGTTATATTTCCCCCCGTCTTTTCCGTCCTCTTCTTCTTTTTCTCCTTCTCTTTTATTTCGAATTTTAAAACTAATGCAATCCCACGCATTTTTATCATTCACATTTAGTTCAGTCATACTCATCTTCCTTAACATTTTATATTTTTTTTTATTTTTATTTTTATTTTTATTTTTTTTACTTGTCTTTTTAGTCATATCAAACAGTTGAGATGTAGTTTTAAAATAATTTGTTATTTTATGATTTGAGCTAGCCATTATAGGCACCTCCTTTTTATTTATCTCATCATAGCTAGAAAGGGAAAATTCAGATTGCTCACTAAAATTTAATTCGTCATTTTGTATACTATCACAAGAAGCATACGAATTATTTTCTTTTAATTCATTATATTTTTTTTCACTATTTATATTTTGATATTTTTTTTTCAATTCTTCATTATTTTTTAATTTTAATTTTAAATTATATTTTGTTAAATTTACTATAATAATGTGAGGGTAAAATTGAATAAACACTATATTAAATGAATGTATAGTAACTATTTTTACATCTATTTTTATATATTCATCATTTAAATTAATTATTTTTGTATATGATTTATTTATTTCATAAATACAAACATCTGTATTTAAAATACGAGAATTGTTATTATTAATAACAAATTTGTGATTAAAACAATAATTGTTTATATATTTTTTTGTATTCTCTTTTTCATCTAATAAATTATTATGACTTTTTATATTATAATTATAAAATTTATTTCTTTTTATTTTTATTAAATTATTATTATCTATTATTATCTCATTTTCTATTAATGGATATAAAACAAACATATGTTCTTTTAAAATGTTAAAAGTATCTTTAAGTTTATGTTTTTTTATTTCAGATAAATATCTCAACTCTTCAATTGCACATTCTTCTTCATTATGTGTTAAATGATAATATAATGTATTTTTTGTATAATTATAAATATTATATTTAGTTACAAATGCAATATGATAACAATTATTATACATATATATATATATAACAAAATATAAATTCTTAAATTGTATTATTTTATAACTTATTATATGACATACATTTTTTTTATTATCACAAACTTGTTTAGAATGGTCTTTTTGACATGTTTTGATTTCATTATCATTTTTATATTCTCGAAAATAATTTTCATTTTCAATTTTTATAAATTCTATCCATTTTCTATATATACTTAAACAAAAATTTAAAATCAAATTTTTTAAAAAATCAAAATCATAAATATTTATATAACCAAAGCTTTTTATACTATATGTGTTTATGCTTCCCTTTTCTCTTTTTAGCAAAATTTTTATATCGATGGGGGTTAAATTTATAATTCTTATACAACTTCCTATAGATATAATATGCATATTATTTTTAACAATATTCATTACACTAAATATTTTATAATAATTATTATATTCTTCAATTTTTGTTAAAATGTTTTCTACTATTTCTTCTTTTTTTTCATATTTTGAAATAAAATTTTTATCATTTTCTTTCATTTTGTTACCATAATTTTGAATTTTTTTTTCTCTCTTTCGAAATAAATAAAAAAAACAACAACACACATAATGCTCTACATCATAAATATCCTTATACACATATTTTGAAAGATTAAATATATTTTTATATTTAATTTTATTGCTTGTTAATATTTTTTTATCTTCTTTTATAGCTAGCTGAATATATTTGCATTTTTTTATAAAATTAAAAGGTACACTAAATAGTATCTCATTTTGTCGTATTAAACATGTATTTATACATTCTTCTTTAATAAATTTTAATTTTACCCAATCATTTTTTTCAACATTCATTTTTTTGTTCTCTTTTCTATTTATATTATCCTCATTTAATTTTTTTTTTTTTTTTTCAAAAAATTTACTATATAACACATGTATGAAAAAATAAGGATATATATTAATACATCTCTTATTTTCCTGTATAGTCACATCAACGTAAAGATAATTTTTTTCATTCAAAATTGGACGAAATTTATTTTTATTCTCATCATTATTAATACATTCGCTATTGTTACAAATACTATCATCATTATTTTCCATAAAATTTGTATCATCTTTATTGCTTGTTATATTATTAGAATTATTTAACGATTGTATAGCTCGCTTTATATATATTTTTTTGGATACACGTATTTTGCCATCAATTATATATATATTCAATAAATATAAATTATTTCCAATTATTAAATTTTCTTCATTCTTATTTATATAACCAACATTGTCTTCATATTCATATTTTAAATTATAAAAAGTGAAATTTCTAATAATTACATATTCTCTCAAAAATATATTTCCATAAAAAATAATTTTTCTTAAATCTTTCACAACGGCTACTCTACTATCATCACGATTACGACCAACCTGATTAAATACACTATATTCATTATAATCAAAATAATCATGTAAAAAATTATATTTAAATAAAACAAAAAAGTTTATAATATTTTTATTTAAATTAATATTTATTTCATCTTTAATATGCATCAAAAATTTATTTTTTTTATTATTCAAAATATATTGGCAAGATAAATTAAATGAGTCAATAAATGATGTTTTAATTGAATTAGTATAAATAAAATTAACCAAATCATTTGCAAAGACTGTTAATGTGTCTACTTTATTAAAATTTAAAAATATAAACAAATATTTCATCTTGTTATTTATATATGTATTCTCTATTTTAATTATGTTGTTAAAACTGTTTATTGAAAATAGTTCATGCACATAAAATTTTGTCATAAAATATATTTTTAACATATCTAATGAAATATTTATTTTGTTTTTCATTTTTTTTATAATTTGGCTTGAATTTCGCTTTTTTTCTGCACTGTTCAGATTTTTTTCATTTTTTTTTTTTTTTTTTTTTTGGTTATTTATACATTTTTTTTTAGAAAATTTCGATGATATCATTACACCATTATAATTATATTTACACGAATACACAACTTTAGCACCTTTCAACTTTTTTTGAATAAATAATAATTCTTCTCTTAACAAATTCAAAATCAACAAATCATTATTATTAATATATATAGACATACTTCCAATAATTACATTAACATTTTTTTTGCTTATAGCTTTTTTTTTCTGATTGTTCAGGCAATAATTCACATTTGAATTTTTTTTCTCATTTGCACACAAATCTTTATCTAATATTTCATCAACGATTTTTAATTCATTTTCCATTCCTTTGTTCCTATATCGATCTTTCTTATTCTTTTCATTCAAATTATTTTCCAATTTTATAACTTCATTATTATAACTTAAATGAGAACTTTCAACTATTCTTTGATTTTCTTTCCTTTCTTTTTCTTCATAATAATATGATTCTCTGTTCGAACCATAAATATTTGTTTCATTCTTCTTTGTTGAATAAATATCCAAAGCATCACCACTTATATGATGTTGGCTAGTATCCACACCTTCATATTTTCTATTATTATATATATCATAGCTACTTGCAAGGTCTGTATTAATTTCCTTAACATGTTCATTTGATTTATTCTTAATATTTTTTTTCGTTTTTTTACATGACCTTTTACCCCAATTTAAATAGTAACTAATATTTTGAAAAAATAATAAAATATTCATTATATCTATTGTATTATATGTGCAATATTCTCTCATAATTATAAAATTTATTTTATTCATTTTAGTAGTTATTTTCGAAATATTTTTATTTTCTATCTGATTTATTAAATTTTCATTTCTTCTCAGTCTAAATTTGTGATTTCTTGACATATTAAAATAATATTTTGAACTATTATTATATTCATATAAATATTTAAATAAACTTTGAACTCTTATTATATTAAATAAAAAAGGTTTCTCGTTAATCCATATATACAACAAGCCACTTATTACATTTAAATGAGCAAAAGAAATATTCATATTTACAAAAGTAACATTATTTTTTTTACTATTATTTATTACTTTTTTTTTTATTTTTTTTTTCTTATTTTTATTTTTTATATCTACATTTATATCTGTTTTAAGAACAAAAACGTATAAGAATGCTCTTTTTTTTCTATTCATTTCGTTCCCATTCATTTTGTCCACATTCATTTCGTCCACATTCATTTCGTCCACGTTCATTTTGTCCACATTCATTTCATTTTGTTTCTTTTCCAGCATGTTTTTGTCTTCCTTTTCAATTTCATTTTTTTTCACTTCCTTTTGTTTGAAACTACGACCCAACTGTTGGCATTTTATTTCAGTTCCGTTTTTGTTTTTTCCTTTTCCCTTTTCTTTTTTTTTTTTTTGTTTTTCCAATTTCATCTCAAAAGTAGCGCTATCACCATCATCATTTTGTTCGTTTTGTTCGTTTTTTTCACTTTTTTCGCGCGTTTGAACTTTCAAAATATCTCCCTTACTTTTTCTAGGTTCATCTCTAAATTCGATCCCATATTTTGTGAGATCGTTCTCTTTAACATTTGTGATTGAATATGTATATCCAGACAAAAAGTTAATTTTAAAATTTAAAAGGCAAAATTTAAAATCGAAGGAAATATTAATTTTTTTTTGTTTGGAAATATAATCGTTATCATTATTTTGAGAATTTGTAATAGTAGATAAATATAATTTATAAATAAAAGGACAATTTAATGCATCTATCATTTTATTTAATTCTATAATAGTATATAATGGAAAATATATACAAACATTTTTAAATGTGTGTTTAGTTTCTATATGAACAAATATATTTTTATTTTTTAAATAATATTTTACACAAACAACCATTTTATTTTTATCATTTTTATTATCTATATCTAACTCAGTGGAAATACGTCTCTTCTTATTCAATTTTATAATTTTATAAAGCAATATATTTGAATAAATAAAAGATGGAAATTTATTTATTTTTTTTCCTATTTTTAATTGTTTGTCCCACCAAATAGATAAATTTTGTATTTTCTTGTTTTTGTCATTATATTCTTTTTGTTTTTTCTTTTTTATATTATTTATTATTTTTTTTTGTCTTAAAAATAACAAATTTGGATCGATTTTTTGTTTCTTAAAAAAATAAAACATACCCTTTAAATAGTTTAAATTATTTTTATTTGCTAAATTATTAAAGATCTCAAAAATATAAATATTTTTATTCGAATTAAAATAAACATTATTAGTAAACAAAACTGAATCTGTTAATTTATTTATATATCTAAAATAATATTCATGTTCATTTGTATTTTTTTTGTTTTTTAAATTATATATATATAATATATTATTTATTTCTTTTAAATAAAAACCTATAAAATTTTCCATATTGCATCCATAGAATAAAAAAAATATATTTTTCATCTTTATTTTAAAACGTTCTAAACATTGTAAAAATGAAACAGATTCTGTTGCATTCGCTTCACACTCTCTGTTTTCTATTTCCACCGTTTTGTCCTCTCTTTCCACATGCTTCTTTTTTATTTCGCTGTATTCAAGCCCCATTTTTGCAATTTTGCTCAAATTTTCAAACAAATTAACAGTATTCACATACATGTTAACTAGAGATAAAATACTCACCTCGTTTAAAAACAAATAAAATGCAGACTCGTTTTTACTACAACCATTTTGTCTATTTTTAATATCATAAGATGTTAATTTTAGTTTTACACTTAATGGAAATTTATTACTCAATGTCTGTTCAGTTTCTAAATTAATAAAATTATTATTTTTTTTTTTTAAAAATTTTATATCTAATATTTTTCGTTTTATTTGTTTATTAATTTTAAAAAATAATGGTATAGAAGTATTTTTCCAAGAAATATATTTTAAACAATTATTTTTATATAATACATATGATTCTCTAATTTTTTTTTTTTTTTTTTTTTTTTTTTTAGTTTCAAAATCATGATAAATAGCATTTTTTGGTATATACCCATTGATTTTACTAAAAAAAGATAAAAAATTAGACCAAAATAAAATATATTTTTTTTTTAATTTTTTTATAAATATATTGATTCCATATATGTTTGTATACAAATTATAATTAAAATAAGATATATATTTATTTAAATTTTTTATATAATTCCTTTTTAATATTAATTCTATTTTTGTTATTTTCAAATTAATTATTTCTTTCTGATTTTTTTGTTTATCATCATTTATAATAGGGGAAGAAAATAGTATATGATTATAACTTATTAAATTTACACAACATATTATTTTTTTAAATATACACATTTTATAAACTATTTCACTCCATGTATTATTAATTACATCTTCATCAATATCTTTATCTATTGCTAACGCATCATTTTCCATTTTATTATTTATATTATTATTTTGAATTTTAGAATTTGTTTGCTTTTCTTTCATATCAAACTTTATCATATATTCATTATCTGATTCAAAATTATGTATATGAAAATATTTTGAAAAAAATGAACTTTTAAATGTGTTTAAAAACAATTCCAAATATATATTAAATCCTTCAATCAAATTAAAATAATTAAATATTTTTATTTTATATAAATTTATAAATAGTATAGAATTATACAAATTTAACATTTTTATATTTATTTCATCGATTTTTATTAAATTTTTTTTTTTTTTTTTTCCAAAATTGTTTATTATATCTTCCCATTTTGTCATTACACATTCGATTTTTCCACATTTAAGAGTCTTTTCATTTTTAAAATATTTCCCACTTCTTTTATTTTGATTCCATCTCAATTCATGCATAAAACAATTACATCTTGTAAATACGATATCCTTTAAAATGATACAAATTCGAGGTTTAAATATATAATAATATGTCTGTATTTTATTTATATTTTGAGAACATACAAAATTATCATTGTGAAATGGGTAATCTTCTATTAGTGTAGTATCTCTAAACTTTATATTTATAATTTCGTTTTTTAATTTAGTAAAAAAATAACTTATTTTTAAAACTAAATGAGTGTTATAAAATTTTGATATATTATCGGAATTAGAATATATATTATTATAAAAAATAAAAAATATATTTATCTTTTTAATTAGTATAAAAATTAACATTTTAAATATTTTTTTTGAAATGAATAAATCATTGGATATATTTTTTATATGTTTTAACATTTTTGTATAATTTGTTTGTATTTTTATTATTGAATTTAAATTATTAGATTTATTTTTTTTTTCAAATATTTTTGTCTTATTATTTCTATATATATAATAAAATAAATTAATAAAAAAAGAATATATATATATATTTATATAACTCAAATTAACTACCCATTTACATCTGTTTAATAAAATATTTTCCTTATCAGCATATTCTAACATACATTTGTTTAAAATAAAAATGGTTTTTTTTTTTTTTACTAAACCTTGATTTGTTTTTATTTTTATTATTTCTTTATCAGAAATAGAATCCTTCAAAATATATACACACAAACCGTTCATTATAAATGTTTCTATATTTATTGGAAAAAAATAAAAATTATATAAAACTCGAAAATTTTGTATTTTTAATTTATTTGAAACTGAATATTTGTCTATACTCCAATTATTATTATTATCATTATTATTATTATCATCTTTTTTAATGTTGCAAATAAAATTCACATTTTTAAATTCACATTTTATATACAATGCTTCCACCCCTTTCCCCAAACCATCTTTGCCACCACTTCTCTTTACATTTGCACTACTAAAAAAGGATAACACATTCTCACACCTTTTATCGCCAACCTTTTTATCGCCAACCTTTTTATCGCTATTTTTTTTATCGCTAACCTTTTTATTGGGCATTTTCTGGGCTAGTTCAACAAAATTGTTACCAAAAAAAAAATAAATATGTACGTATTTAAAAGAAAAATACATATTTACATTCTCAAACAAATTAAGAACTGATGTTATACTAAAAGATGAGCTAACATCATATTTTTCATCTTCTTTATTATTTTTTTCAAAATTAAAAGTGTCAAAAAATACGTCTATACAGCTAAAAAGCATATTTAATTCGTTAGAAATTGTTATAAAATTATCATATTCATTTATTAATATATTTTCAAATTTGGGGTTTATTTCTGTATTATTATTTTTTTTACAACCATAAAATATATCATTATTATTTATTTCGTTTTCTGGAATAAAAAAAATGTCTTTAAAAATTTCAGTTGCATTCTTGTTAAGTTCTATTATAAATGATAATATTTTTATTTTCATTTTTTTTTTAAAAAAATTATTAATTGTAAAAAATAAATTAAATGGATAAAGGAGTATATGTATTATTTGATCATTTTGTATATATGAATATATATTTGTTATTTTACAAAATATTATTTTTTTTTGTTTTTTTTTTAACAATTTAAAATTAGATGAATATTGTCTTTTATAAGGATACAATTTTCCATTCCCATTATATAATACTAAATTATGTACACAAAAAAAAAAACTAGCCATGTTTCTATTTTTTAATTCAACTTCGATAAAATTTAATCTAACATTTAGATATATATCATTGTTTCTTTGATACTTCATTTTATATTTTTCATCATTTATTGAATTTTCTTTTAAATTTTTATATTTATTAATTATGTAATATAATATAAAAACAAATTTATCTGGAATGTTGCTTATTAATGAATAAATATTATTCAAATTTTTTATTTTCAAATATATACTCTCAATATATATATATATATTATTTATGTATTCGTTTCTATTTTTACTATTTTTTATTCCCTTTTCCTTTTTATATATGCGAAAATAGAAGCCGTATTTTGCCCCATCACCATTAATGCTGCCCCTTTTACCATTTTTTCCATTTTTACAATTTTTTCCATTTTTTCCATACGAAACAATATCTACAAATTTATTTAATTTATTTTCCAAGTTGCAACATTTTAACAATTCTGTTTCATTGTTATAGTTATACTGAATACGTCTTACATTCACATTTTTTTTATTCAAATAAATAAATTTTTTTTTTTGTGTATACATAGCTATTAATAATTTAGTATATTCTTCTTTTATAAAAATTGACTGAATAAAAAAAATTAAATCTTTTAAAATGTATGAATTAAATATTATTGTATTAGAACTATTTTCCCAATCTTTTCTGACTCTCTTATTTATCCACTTTTTTTTCATAAAAAATATAAAAAAATTAATATCTTTTAAAACTATTTGAAAATTATGATAATAATTGTAATAAAAAACGATTGTAAACATTTCAATATTTATATTTAATTCTATGTTTGCAATTCTTTTCGAAAAATAATAATTTTGGGATTTTTTTTTTTTTTTTTTTTCAACCTTTCTTAGGCAATCATTTTTATTACACAACAAATAAACATATTTATAAATAAATAAAAATAAATCATAAAATTTATCGTGCATCAAATTTATTTTAAAAGAGGATACCACAAAATCGATCGCGTACTTTTGGATCCTTTGGGCATCCTCATCATCCAAATTTGTTCCATCTTTTCCGCCTTTTCCGCTTTTTCCGCTTTTTCCGCTTTTACCACTTTTCGAAATTATGCAAGTCAAGTCAGTATCCTCAACTAAGCAATCTCTTTTATGCATAAAATTTATATTGTAATTATAAAAAAATATATATTTATTTTTGTCTAAATAGATATCTGTATCACTAATTAAAT
Organism: Plasmodium yoelii; assembly: GCF_900002385.2. Taxonomy (NCBI): domain Eukaryota; phylum Apicomplexa; class Aconoidasida; order Haemosporida; family Plasmodiidae; genus Plasmodium; species Plasmodium yoelii. The sequence continues at coordinate 868,736 of NC_036179.2, read as the reverse complement.
GTGTTCTTAAATCATAATAAATAGTAAAAGATGTAAGAGATATTTTTAAATATTCTTCATGTTCATTGGCTTTTATTTTATTTGAATTATTTAATTTTCCATAATTATAAAATTCAGATAAATTCATATTTGACCATTGTTTATCTATTTTTTTTTTTTTTTTTTTTTTTTTTTTTATATAATTATAATTATTTATATTTAAATTTTCTACATGTATAGATAAAAACATATTCTCTTCACATTTATTAATTTTGTCTTCAAAAATTAAATTCACATTTTTGACATTTATAAATATTTTTTTTTCTAAAATTATATTTATAAATATTTTTTTTAATATATTTTTATATGATATATTACTAAATAATAAACTTATTATATAATAAACACACTTTGCTATTTCAATAAATGCTTCTTTTATAAAGTTCAGACACACAATTGTAAAAAAAATCACCACTTCGACCCATTCTACCACATCTTTCCCTCTTTTTTCAACATCTTTCCCGCTTCTTTCAATATCTTCCCCGCTTCTTTCAACATCTTCCCCGCTTCTTTCAACATCTTTCCCGCTTCTTTCAACATCTTTCATGCTTCTTTCAACATCTTCCCCGCTTTGCTTCACATCTTTCCCGCTTCTTCCGAGATCAATCTCAGCAACACTGAGCAATACATAAACAGTTTCGATATTTACCAAAAGAGAATCATAAAAATAAGCAGTGTTGTTTGTATCCAGATATATTTCGATTTTATCACAAAAAAAAATGTTAAATAATAACTCTTTTTTTTTATAATTTAGCGAATTTAAATAAATTAAATAATCAGTAAATTTATTTGTTGGTGGTGATAAAGAACCATTAGAATCAAGTTCATTTATTTTTAATTCAAAATTGTTAATATATTTATCTATTATATAATTTTGGAATATATTATTTATACTAAATTTATTTAATTCGAATTCCTCAAAAATAATATGTTTAAAACTTAGAAATATTATATTTTTAAACCCTTTAACATATTTTGTTATATTATAATTTATTGCTATACTCTTTAATACGTTCAATATTACATTCTTCATTTCGGATAAATAAAAAGTGTTTTATTTTAAATCAGCATGTTATTTATTTAATAAATATATACAGACCCAATAAATGTTTATATGCATTATGAACAGAAATACAATTTATGTAATAATTATATTCGCATTTTATTTCACAAAATTGGGAAAATATTCTATTTTTATACCCTCTTTCACTATCTCTATCTGTTCATAGTTAAACAAACAGACTGCCGCGACGCTCCTTAATAGCTTGACTATCTCTAAATATATATTCTTTTGCTTTTGTTTCTTCTTTTTTCTTTGCTTTTTTCTTTTTTTTTTTTGGCCTACTTTGCATAGCTTTATTGAGCCTTATTTTTAATTATACTAAATAATTATTGTCTTATCATTTTTTTTTTAAAAAAATTTATACATTTGTGTTATCATATTTGCATACAAAATTGTGAAAGGCAGTTTAACACAAATAAAACAAAACAAACTAGAGATATCTTTCGCTAGAAGTGGAAATGGAAATGTAAGTGGAAGTGAAAATGTTTCCTTTTTTGATATAATTAAATTACTGCAAAGGATACTAAACAAATAAAAGAGCGAACAAAAAACAAACGCGTTATCTCTTTTGTTTATCTTATTTTTTTTATTTTTTTGATTTTTCTTATTTTTTTCTTATTTTTTGATATGCATCACACAAAATCAAATTGAAAATCGTATAAAATAAATATGCATAAACATACACAAATATATACCATAATAATATTTAATTATTTTTATTATTTATGATGAAAAAAAAAAAAAAAAAAAAAAAAAAAAATATACATATGTATGTATATAATACTATAGTGAATGTCCTGTTTTAAATTTATTGTTAATGTATATTTCAGGAAAAAAAAAATACGCTTATCTATTTATTCTATATTTTTATTTGTATATGTTACTATTATAAAAAAAAAAAACAAAAATTAAAAATGTTTGAATATATAAAAAAATGCCACTACCCACAATGTTAAATATGATTTACATTCAGAACGATATAAATATATGTAATATACGTATGCATGTATGTATTGTTCCAAATATTCAAATTCTTATATACTATTTTTAATGCAATGTTATGCATAAATTTATTTAATTAGTTCACAAATTTATTTTTCACACTTTTAAATTATATACATTCCTTGTATTCATATTTATAATTTTCTTCGATTTTGTATTTTTATTTATTAAGATAATTAGTTATATAACATAATTAATTTTTTTTTTTTTTTTTTTTCTAACCATTTCTACAAAATGTTTTGATGGATGTTTTTATATTTCATTATATTTCATTATTTTTCACCATTTTTTCATCATTTTTTCACCATTTTTTCATCATTTTTTCATCATTTTTTTTCACCCTTTTTTTCACCCTTTTTTTCACCCTTTTTTTCACCATTTTTTTTCCTTTTTTTCACCATTTTTTCATCATTTTTTTTCCTTTTTTTCCCTTTTTTTACAATTAAAATAATTTATAGTGAGCTTATCTAACGCCCTTGTATTAGCCACATTTTAACAATTTGAAAATCAAACGAGTTATTATTTTTTTAAATTGATATATAGTACATTCCTGAAAAATATGTAACATTTATTAAAAAGGTGTATATTAAAAAAGTGTATATTACATTGTATTCCCCAAACCCAATTTGTTCTATATCTTCGTTACTCATTCTTAAGCGTCGATTCAACCCACGTCTTTGCAAAATCAGCAAACATTGTAGAGTGTCACAAATTGCGAAATTGCGAAATCGCGAAATAAAGACAGTAAATTAAAACACAATTTAAATTATAATAGAAGAATAAAATGAATATAATTTTTTTTTTTTTTTAAAATGTGTATATATACCATAAAAGGAAAAGAACATACCACGTTATAATTACAAGTTTCACAATCAAAGAAAACGGAATGTAATATCTATTTTATTCAATCAAATTATAAATCTTAATTTCTATATATAAACAATAAACACTTTTTCTACAATGTATTATTGTGTTATACATTCCCGATATAAATAAATTTACTTTTTTTTTAAACTAAATATAAAAAAGTAGAAAAAAGTAGAAAAAAGTAGAAAAAAGTAGAAAAAAAAAAAAAAAAGCAAATGGCATGGGGATTAATAAATATTCAAAAAAACAAAATCGCAAAGGTTTGCGATTGCCAAAGAATAAAGTGTTTCTTTTTTTGCAACAATAATCAAATTTATGGAAAATTTAAAAATGCATCAATTCCAAAATCGTTCAAATTGAAACAGAATGCAACTGAAAAGGGTTGCAAGGGTTGCAAAGGTTGCAAAGGTTACAAAAATTACGAAAGTTGCAAAAATTACGAAAGTTGCAAAAATTACGAAGGTTACAAAATTGGGAATAGCCACCTGAACAATTTGAACAAAACTAAAAACGTATATTATGCAATAAGTATGAATTGCAGATACATTTCATCAAATAATAATGAGCCCACTTCAGGTGAACACTCTATAAATGAGCCCAGTTCAAAAGATTCTCAACACAATTCTACAATAAATTTAATAAAAAAAAAAAAACCAAAACAATGTGTAGATAAAACAGAAAATAAAATTAGTAAATATTATAATAAAGGAACAAATATATTTAAAATTGTAATCGAATTTATAAAAAAATCTGGATCTGTTATTAAAGTAATTATTTTTCAACCATCTATCTTAAAAATACATTATGAAAATTTGAAAAAAAATATAAAACATACAGTTGATTGGGTTAAAACAGGAGTATTATTATTTTTAACGAATATGAAAATATCCAAAAATTTAATAATAAAAAGATTAAAAGGACATAGACTTTCTTATTCTGAATATAAATTATTAATAAGGACTATAAATGATATGTTTAAATTAATACCTTTTTCTTTTTTTGTTATAGTTCCATTTGCTGAATTTTTATTACCAGTTGTGTTAAAAATTTATCCAAATTTATTACCTTCTACATTCAAAAATAATGATGATAATTTTAACAATATTAAAAAAAATTTATATGCAAAACAACAATTATCTAAATTTTTACAACAATTAATTGAAGAAAAAGAAAAACAATTAAATGAAAATATAGGAATAGATTCAGATAAAAAAAAAAAAATTCTAAATAAATTTCATCAACAATTAATAAATAAAGATGAAGAAGATATTAACCCATTCTTAAATGTTAATGATACATTAAAAATTGCAAAAATATTTAAAGAAGAATTTATATTAGATAAAATGAATTTAAAAACGTTACAAACTATTTGCCATTTATTAGGTCTAAAACCATATAGTATACATTATCATGTTGTTTTGCAATTACGACATCATTTTTTACGTCTGCAAAGAGAAGATAGAGAATTAATATATGAAGGTGTAGATAATTTAAAAAAAAACACACTTATCGAAATATGTAAAGATAGAGGAATGAATTTTAACACAAACGAAAATGAAATGAAATTACAAGTCAAAAAATGGCTTGAATTAGCAAGCATAAAAGAAATACCTTACATTCTTTTGTTATATATAAGATGTGTAGTTGTGACTCATGCTATAATGGATATAAAAAATGAAAATGATAAACAAAATATTTCTAAATTTAAAAATGAGAATGAAAATGTAAAAGATCAAAATGGAAAAGATAAAACTATAGATGATAAACAAAAGTTAATTCAAGAAGCTAAAGAAAAATTAGTTGATCTTAAAATGAAAGAAAAAGAAATAAAAAAAAATATAAATAAAGAAACAAATGAAGATAATATTATTCAACACAAAGAAATGAAAACTAATATCAATTTTATCAAAAAAAAAAACAAATACATGCAAAACGAGCTGGCCCTACTCAACCAGATCTGCAACCTCCAGCACAGGTACCGGCACCCCACCACACCACTTCACATCACATCACCTTACTGCACATCATCTTACATCACCTTACTGCACATCACTTCACATCACTTCACATCACTTCACATCACTTCGCATCACTTCACATCACACATGATCCATTTATTAATTCCATTCTTGCCTTAGAGAACTCCAACTTGCGTTTACCTCCCTAACCGACCTTGCTGAGAAAAAAGGGAAATGTAAGATAAAACTGAATAATACACGCACCTTTTGTTTTATTATATTTATGAGCATGTATTCAAATATCTGTACTTTTTTCACATATTTTCATTTTTTTCACATATTTTCATTTTTTTCACATTTTAGGCGACATTAATGAAATAATCAAAACATTATCACAGGGCTTGGTAGATATTGAAAAACACATAAATGAATTAAATGCCCACAAACAAATAGAAATGGTGATAATTTTATTTCAATATAAAAATTAAGAAAATTAAATAACTACATTATCCTCACAAACTTTATTTATATCTCATATTTATAAGTTATTATTATACCCATGATATGATAAATTTTTTAAATGTTTTTTTTTTTTTTTTTTTTTTTTTTTTTTTTTTTTTGTAGGATGAATATTTCTACCCTGAAGAAGAACAGTCCGATGATGTTGTGGACATAAAGAATTGAGTCGTCTCAAAAATGGAACAAAATGAAAAAGGGAACAATGCCAGTATGACATGCCCATTTTTCTTTATACCAGTTTTGTTTCGACACTACCTGCCATTTCTACAGTGTTATTTTATTCACCTCTTTACAATTTTATCAAAATTTTTTTGTATGCATATAAATTATACATTGTATAGCCAAAGCGTAGATAAAGAACAACTTCTTTATTTTTCCAAAATTTATTTTTTTTTTACCATTTTTTTTATTAACCTTCCCCATTCACCTGCTAATATTATTCCTATATGATATCAAAATTGAAGGAAAAAACATCATTTGTGTTTATATGTTTTTTTTTTTATTTTTCAACTTTTTTTATTTAACTATGTTAATCATGTTATAATCATTTTAAAAATCAAGTCTAATTATTTATGGATCATTGAAGAGCCAGCCAAGTGGCAGCAGTAAAGGCGATGGCAATAGCGATAGTAATGCCAATTTGCCTTATCGCTTCAAACATGCTATGACCAATAAAATCCAAATTTGCAATCTGTTCATAAATTCACAGGATTTAATTTAATTTATATAAAATATGGCTATTCATACTAGCCATTTTATGTGTGTAAAGTTTTTTTTTCTGAACAAAAAATAAAATATGTTGATAATTTTAGCTATTTACATGCATGTACATGTAAAAAAAAATATGCACACAACATACACATTATTTTTACAGTTATAAAGACAATCAATTGGTATGAATATATAAATAAGAAAAATGAACATTAAGCTGCCATATCCATACTTATTTTATCATGATGAACATAATTTTGCACAGTAAAATCAGAAATTGTAAAATCTTCGATATTTTTAATATCAGGATTTAATTTAAGAGTAGGGAAAGGATAAGGAGTTCTATTTAACTGAATTTTTAAGCTTTCAATATGATTATTATAAACATGAGCATTACCCAATACATGTATAAATTCAGCTGGTTGTAAGTTACATACTTGTGCTATCATATATGTAAATATAGAATAAGAAGCAATGTTAAATGGAACTCCTAGTCCTAAATCACAAGATCTTTGATACATAATACATGATAATTTTCCATCAAAAACATAAAATTGACATAAAATATGACATGGAGGTAATGCCATTTTATCTAAATCTTTTACATTCCATGCACATAAAATAATTCGTCTACATGTAGGATCATTTTTAATTAAATTTATAATATTTTTTAGTTGATCAACACCTTTATCTTTATAATTATCATGCATATCTGTATATTCAGCACCAAAATGTCTCCATTGGAATCCATAAATAGGACCAAGATCATTAACTTCTCTATGAAATAATTTTCTATTATCTAAAAATTCTCTTGTTCCATTAGCTTCCCATATTCTTACATTTTTTTCTAACAATGTATTTCCATTTGTTTCTCCTCTTATAAACCATAATAATTCTTCAATAATACCTCGCACAAATAATTTTTTTGTTGTTAATAATGGAAAATATTGATTTAAATTAAATTTCATCATATATCCAAATTTACTTAACACACCAACACCTGTTCTATCATCTTGTTTATTTCCATGCATTATTATATCATATATAATATTTAAATATTGATATTCAGGATGATTTTTATATTTTATGCTATTATATATTTTAAAATTATGAACATGTTCAGAATTTTTTTTTATATTTTCTTTATTTTTATTGAAACTGAAGTATGTATAATCATCTTCATCATCAAAATTTTTATTTTGTTCATCACATAAACCTAAAAATATATCATTAGATATTTCCTTATTTGAATTTATTTTTTCTGTCTTTTTACTATAAATTATAAAATCTAAAGTTGTGTTATTACTATTATATACATCACTTATTGATGATATCTTAAATAAATTTTCGTTTATTTCTGGGAATAAAACATCACAATTATATGAATTATTTATTCTTGTAAAATATATTTTTTTTATTAAATTACGATCTAAAAATTCTTTATAAACATATGACCCCCCTATAATAAAACATTTGTAATATTTTATAGCTTTTAAGATAGGAAACAAATCGTCTACGCTTTTAATTATCATAACGGTGCCGTTCTCATTATTTTTGTTATCCTCATTTGCAATATCTTCTTTTTTCAAAGTTCTAGACAAAATTATGTTTATTCGATTTTGTAAGGGTTTAAATTTGGGGGGGATACTATCCCAACTTCTTTTTCCCATCACTACAACATTTTGCAGATTATTATTCAGCTCGCCATTATTCAGTTCTGCATTATTTTTTAAATTATTTTTCCCCATATATTTATCTCTCTTCCATTGCAATCTTATATAGTTATTTTCATTTACATACGATGTTACAGAACTAAAATAATTCATATCAACTAAATTATATTTCCAAGGCAACATCCCTGCATTTCCAAGTCCATTAAATGTTTTATTGTTAAAGCTTCCACTCTTTTCATTATTGTTTATAACTTTACAACATGCACAAATTGCATATATATCGAATATTTCCGATAAATCTTCCATTTTGTAATTTTTACCTATGTGTATAAAATATACGATATGATATGATATATATATATATATACAAATGAATGTGTGAATTGTTAAAACTTTGACAAAAAAAAGGAAAAGTGTATATAAAATAAAATAAAAATTGTAGAGAAAATATGTAATCCTATTCTATATATTTAATATGACCCCTTAAAAAATGAAAAAAAATTGAAAAAAATTGGGAAAAAATTGGGAAAAAATTGAAAAAAAAATGCAAGAAAATGCAAGAAAATATTTCCAATTTATGCACTTTTTTATTGTATTATATTATTCCGCTATTTTAATTACACATAAATTTAATAGAAAAAATAATGCAAGCTAAATAAAAATTATAGGGATATGTAGGATGGGATCATATTTTATTTTTCTCCTTTTCAAATTCTTTATATTTTAGCATACAAATCGCTTTAAAACTAGAAAAGGGGTATATCCTCCCCCAACTGGCACACACGCTATTTTATTACATATATATTAATTATTACATATATATTAATTATTATATATATATATATATATATATATATATATATATATATATATATATATATATATATATATATTATATGTAAACATTTCACATTAACATGTGTGCTTGTAAAAATTGATGCTAACCATCTTTGCATGGCGAGAGTGCCTTTTACAAGCGACTCAATATAGTGCTAATTTTAAATATAAAATAAAATTTCCTTTAAATTTTTATTTCTTAACATTTTTAATTCCCTATCCAAGGAAATATAACATCCAAATGACAATCAAACACAAATGAAATGGGACCCATTTTGTGTAAGTGTTCAGAAAAATGAAAATAAAAAAATGAGGGAATAAAAAAGTGAGGGAATGAAAGAGGGAATATGCTCATTTTGTACACTATACATATCAATACTGTGTTATGGCATAATGAAAAAAAAATATTTTATTTGTTTTTATTTAAATTTGTAGAATTTCCCTAAATCATTAATAATTTCATATTATATGTATCTATATATTTTTAATGTGTAGTTCGAAATAGCGAAAAAGAGACAAACCCAATTTTATGACATCTTTGAGGAATTGTCATAAAAAAAAATATATTAAATAAAAAAATATATATTATAAAATTGGCTTTAACTATTTATAAGCATTTGTTTTGTTTTACTCAAAAGGTATTGGCATAAAAAATAAAAAATAAAACAAAATATACATATAACTATTACAAACTTTCAAATAACACATCCAAATTTCCATTTGCCACATGCAAACAATAGTATATCAAATAAAAAAAAAAATGATTTATATTTATATGATCACTTAAATAATATTTAAAAAAAAAGGCCATATATAAAATATATAATTTAAATATAGCTAACTTATTAAAAAAAAAAAAAAAAAAATGAATATTGAACATATATCTATAATTTAAAACACTTCTCTTTTATATTATTTTATGTATAGGCCAATAAATTATTGCATGTATACACATAGACATAATAATATACACTCAAATAATAAAAAATATATATAATTAATATGTTATTTTGAATAATTAATTAGCTATTTTCATAGTTCACTTGGTATATATATGAATAAATAAATATAAGGTCTATAACAAGAAAACATGTGTATTGACTTTTTTTTGTAACTATTTTATTTTTTTTCTCCATTTATTTAAATATGTTAAAATTAATTCATAACTAGCAAAATAGCGAAATGACATAACAAAACGACAACATAACAATGTGCTTAAAATATTAATAACACACTTTTAAGTTATAAAAAAAAAAAATATATATATATATAATATATATATACATTTCTTTGTGTCTATGCTACCAACTCAATTTATTAATAGATATGTTCTATGATTAATTCATACACAAACATACAAAAATAAACACTATTTTTGAAAAGATTAACTTGAAACCATATATGTTATTATTATATATTTTTTATATCAATGAAATTTAAAAAAATAAAAGGAGAACCAATATATTAAAAATAATTATATATTATTTCCACAATATTTATTATTGTTGACTTTTTTTTTTTTTTTTTTTTTATCGTCACATTCCATATACCCATGATATATATTATATACTTTTTATTTTCTTCTTATCATTTCTCATTTATATATTCTTAAATATTCTACACACATTTTTAACATGAAAAAAGAATATTATTTAAGCTTATTCTTGTCTACACAAAAATAATAATACTTTTAATTTTTTTTTTTTTGTTATTTGATCATATTATTATAATATGAAAACAGTTTGTATAATAATTTAAATACACATTTATATATCTACATAAGAAAAAAATTGGAATTTTCTAACATATTTATTTTACACCTAACATATATTTTGAAAAAGGTATTCATTAATTATTTCATCATTGTATTTTTTATTTTTTTTAGACCATATTTTAAAAAAAAATATTCCTTGTTCATATTTTCTAATCATATGTAATATATATACATGTACAACCATAAATTATTTATTTCATATATACCAATATAAATTTTACGGGTATATATATACATTTAAGTATACCCAAAAACGATGCAATCCATGTTTTTAGACGAAACAAACATAAAAAACCTCAAGGATGTTCAAAAAAAGTTTAACTTCAAAGATGATTTATACGATTTGAAAGAGTTAAACACATTGTCTACTCATTATGAAAGTTTGAATTCAGTAAGCAACGAATTTTTATCTTCCCCCAAAACTCTCACCGAAGATAATTTTTCCTTTATTAATGATTTTGAAAATTCCCCTTGCGAAAAAAATGACAAATTAATTGAAAAAACGAAATACGAAAACAATAATAATGACGAATCAACTAAGCTAGCTAAAAATAATTTTATCACAAATAATAATGTAAATTTACCTGAACAAGTCATAAATAAAGTGTCAGGTGAAAAAAAAAATGAAAAATATTATGATAATGTCATAATAAATGAACAACCAATCAATGAAATATTAGAAAACACAAAGGAAATCAAACAAACCATAAAAAATGGTGATTTAAATAAAATAATGAATGATATATATTTTTTATGTTTTCATAAAAATGGATGTGAATATATTATAAAAAAACTTAAAGAAAATGACACAGCAGAAAAACAAATTATATTAAATTCTCTTCTAATTGATCCAAAATCATTATGCCCAGACATGTATGGAAGTTATGTAGCTCAAAGTGTATTTGATTTAAAAGATGAAAAATATAAAGAACGTTTTACGGATGAATTCTTAAAGCATACTAGCTTTTTAACATTACACACATATGGTTGTAGACTTATCCAGAAATCATTAGAATCGCTGTCTAATGAATATAAATGTAAAATTTTTAAAGAATTGGAAGATGATTTAATAACTTATATATGTCACCAAAATGGAAATCATGTTGTTCAAAAATGTGTCGAAGTATTACCATCAAAAAACATTGATACAATCATAAATATTATAGAAGAATATTTATCATTTTTAAGTTCTCATGCTTATGGATGTAGAATAGTTCAAAGAATTTATGAGATAGGAACACCTGAACAAATCAATAGATTGAATGATAAAATTATCAAAAAAATACACTTAATAAAAAATAGATATGGAAATTATGTTATTCAAAAATGTTTTGAATATTCTGATGACAATGTTAGACTCCTCATTACTAATGAAATTGTCAACGACATTTACAAATTATCTTCCCACAAATATGCCTGGTAAATTTAAAAAAAAAACATACCCAACTGTATACATATATGTACATATATATAATATGTGTGCAACCATTCCGAGTTTTTATATGCAAACATAATTTAGGTTATTTATTTTTCTTTCTTTTCTACCTTTTTAGCAATATCATCGAAAAAATATTACTTAAAAAGGAGTACAAATACAAAAAAAAAATTATCAAAAGAATTGTTGACGACATTCCTGAAGGGTATTAAATTTATTCGTCATAAATATATGTTATTTTTTATGTCCTGTTCAGTATTTTTAGCTAGCTAGCTATTATTTTTTTTTTTTTTTTTTTGCACACAGAAATGACAACATTATAAGCATTTGCAAAGACTGTTACGGGAATTTTATGATGCAGAAATTATTAACAACTTGCAAAAGGAAAGAAAGAAATTTAATAGTAAAAACTATTATTGAAAATTTGGACAAGCTAAAGGAAGAAACTTATGGTAATAACAAAAAAGGAAAAGTATTAAAAAAAAAATAAAATAATATAAACAAAATTAACATGTACATGTGCATACAAAAAGTGGACACACTTGTATGTTTTAACTATAATTTTGAAAAATTAATGTTATAGGAGTATACATATATATATTTTTTTTTTTTTTCTCCCTCCATGTTTTATAGGTAAATATATTTTAAGAGCTATTAACAATTTAGAGTCATGAGTTTTTACTATTATTAGTGAAAACATGCATATATCTAATCCATACCTTTGGTGGTTTCAAATTTTTTGAGGACAAAACAAAACAAAACAAAACAACTTAACACAACAGACATTTAAGCATTACGTTTTTTGTATGTGTGCAATAAAATATGTTTGGATATGTTTGCATATGTTTGCATGTTTCATAATTTTTGTTTTTTTTTTGTTTGCACATTTGTTATATCTTAGTTTTTTATTAATAAAAAAAATATTTAAAATAAATGCTTTTTAATCTTAATATTATTTATAAGTTCGTTTTTTTTTATATATTCTTAACAATTTTTCTTTCAATATATTATATACTATTGATTTATTTGTTGATTTGTTTGTCGATTTATTTGTTGATTTATTTATAAATTGGGGTTTATTTTTTATATGACTAAATAAAGCTTACCCCAAGTAATAAAATAAGTTAAAGTTTTTAAATTGCATAAATTTAGAAAATATTAAAATGAATTTTACTATTTCACTTTTTGAAAATATTTAACATTTCCCTCTCTACATACATGCATACATACACACTTATTTATATTTTCACCTGATTATTCGATTTTATAATTAGGGAATAAATATATGTATTTTGATATACCAAAAAATGCACACAAAATTTCAATATTAGTTTGTATAAATAAAAAATTTGTTATTTTTATTATTCTTCATCTTACAAGAAAAATTAAATTACCATTTAACTTACTCGACAGATTCATCACACATATTATCTGTTGTATATTTTTTGCAAATACATGAATAATAAAAAGTAGATCTAAATTCGTCAATAACAGGTCCATTATAAAATTTTAATAGAGAATCACCAACTTTCAGATGCTCAAGAATAATATCTACAATATCTTTTCCATCAAAATTCTTTTCTTTAGCTGAAAATGGAATACACATTTGATATGCATTAGGACATCCAGTTTCTCTACATGACATACTATAATTAGCTAGATGAACCCAACCAAAATTTGGATCTTCTTCTTCTTCTTCGTCTTCTATAAAACTATTATGATCTGTAAATATTTTTATTTTTTTTTAAAATAACAAAATATATATTGACATATTTTAAAAAATATTATTTTTGAATATGTGCATGTTAAAAAAAAAAAAAAAAAAAAAAAAAATCAGTAAAATACATATGTACAAACTCAATTATTACTCTCAAAATTTATTACTATATTTTTTCAAATTATAAGGAATATTTTTGTTATGACTCATATCTATTGTTTCTTTTGATAAGACATTTGATTTTTTTGATAAAACATGATTACGCAATTCCAAAAATGTAAAATTTTTTAAATTATTATTTGTTTTTTTTTCCATTACATATATTTTTTTTTTCTTATCAATGTTACTCAAAGTAAATATGTTTTGATTCTTTCTATCTTGATTTTTATTTACAATTCGAATAAATATATCTTTTTTAGTGGGTTTCAGGAAAAATCTAGATATTATATAGCTTTTTTGTTTACTATTTATTAACAAAATATATTTTTTTATATCATTTTCTTTTTTATATCCTATATTTCTTTGATTAGAGAATTTATCTTCAATGTATTTATTTTCTTTGTTATAATTATCCCCTATTTTTTTAGCTACACTGTCACACTTAATTATTCTTAGAAAATATTCGTCATCATTTTGCAAAAAATATAATAACAGCGTTATGAATAAAAGAGAACAAAATTTACCTTTATGGAACATCATATAAAAATTAGAATCAAAAAAATATTAAAAAAAAATTATAATAGCTTTCATATGTCTACTTAGTCTATATACATATGATCATGCATATGTATTTTTTATCAAGTACGAGGAATAAATCGTATTATTTTCATGAAAAATTATAAAAAATTATTATATTCAATGATCAATAAATGGAAAAAATAATGTAACTTAGTCTTATACAAATGTCTATGTATGTATGTTTTGTGTATACTAATCTCTATAGTTAATTTATCCTTTTTTTCAAAAAATTATAACCAAGCAAAATGAGGATTTTTTTTTTGGCTAGTGCATAATATTTTATTCTGAACAAGTCAGGAAATTTTTTTAATTATGTTTGATATAATAATGTTGTGTACATACTTTTTTATTTTAAAAAAAAAATTAAGATATACAAATATAATCTATGAATAATTAAAAGATGATAAAAAAAATCAAAATAGAAAAGAAACTGGAAACTGTTTCGAAAATTTAATAAAATAGACGAAGATTAATTCCATGAAACATTTTTTTTTGAACTAACCAAATGTTGAAATGTGCCTATTAATAATACGCTTTTTATTAAACCGTGATTTATTATATTTTTTTTACATTTATGTTGTGTTTTAAATATTGGTATTTAGTATTCTTTTTGTATATTAATTTATGTTCCCTTCCAAATTATTAATAAAAATAATATACACCATAAAATATACAAGTTTATTATCTTTAAGAATGAGAATGTTATGTGTGTATGAAGAAAGAGGAAAACAAATATACATATACAAGCATGAAAATTTAGATATACATTAATTGTACATATTTTATTCCCTCCATTTTTATAGTCTAAATATAAATAATGTTTATATAGCTATTTAATAAAAAAAAAAAAAAAAAAAAATTAAGGTAAATATAGCTATTGTTTGGGTTTGGGTTTGTGCTTTAGCAGAAACAACAGTTTTGTGTCATTTTCGGTTGATTATTTATTTAGGTATGCCATTTTTATTCTTTTAATTGGTATACATATCACAATAAATATTTTATATTATTACTTTTTTTTTTGTTGTTCACTTTCGAGGTAATTTTACCTGAACAAATATTTCATGGTCAGGTGAAAAAAAAAAAAAAATATAGGGCGTTCATAAATTTGGGTAATTTAAAAAAATATTTAAATATTGGGGATTATTTTTTGTAAGTCATTTTTTTTCATTGTAAAAAAAAATATAATTAGCTAATAAATAAAGATAAATTAAGCCATATTAATATTTTCATAAAAAAAAAAAAAGTGTTAATAAAAATTTTCCATTAATAACTATCAACATGTAAAGAAAATAGTCACATATCCGTATGAACACAAGTACATATATAAATGTTTCCTTTGATAAAAACTAAATGGGATAATATAGTTGAGATATTATAGCTATTATTTTCAAAGGGAATAGAAAGGTGCCCCCTATTTATAAAAATAGTAAAATAGGAATAGCAACATAACAAAATAACGGATGGAAGAAAAGCTTGATTTACATATCTATCCATTATACCGATTAAAAGTGTATAGTGAGCCAAATCAAATTGATGTGAAATTGAAAACATTAAGTGTTAATAATAATTTGAAAGAAAATGAACAAAGCAATATATTTGATTATCAAACAAAAGCTATTAATTATCCTTATATGGTATATGATTCATTAAATTCAAATATTTTGTACGAAATAAAATCTTATTATGGAAGTGACAAATTATATGATATAGTCAAATTAGCAGATCCTAAAAATCCAGAAATTAGTAGAGAAAATGTATTCGGTCATGATAACGAATCTGATAATATTGTGGGTTCTAGTAATGAAGATGTGAATGATCAAGACACATTAATAAATAAAAAAAAGAAACGAGGAAGAAAAAAACAAAAAAAAATATTTAAAATTAATAGCAATTCTAGTAGTGAATTATCTAGCGATTCAACTGATAATAGTTTTATTTATAGTGACGCTAGTTATGATAGTAATCAAAGTAAACAGAGTTTTTTTGGAAATGAAAAAAGAAATTCGTATAATAAAGTTAAGAAGTGCAAAAGTACTGAACAGATGCAAAAAGATGGGTATAAAGAAAAATGTAGCCAAAATGCACATAAGGAAAAATGTAGTCAAAATATAATAAACTTTGTATACAATTCAATGGAATATGAAAAAGGAGTAAGAGATAACAATATTATAGTGACTACACCTAACGATATAATAAATACACTTGGAACTTTTTATATTGAAAAAAATGCATATATAAATAAAAACTATTCATATGACATAAATTTTAGACAAAAAATACCAGTTTTAATTTTTCCAACAGGGTTTTTTAATAATAATATACAAATTATGGAAGTTGATATAGATGATTGTATATATGATGAAGAATATTGCCAAAAACAAAATAATTATGAACATATTTATAATGATCCAAGGATATATAACAATATAGATAATATTCCTGTTAATATAAAATTAAATTTTAGTAAAAAAATAAAAATTATGCCTAGTAAATTATTAAATAATGATAAACACAGTTTAAAAAGATTACCATCATTTTATAATATACATAAAAGAATCAAATTAGCAGAAAAATATAATAAAAAATATGTCTATAAAAATAAATATAAATTAAATACAGATCAAAATTTAGAATTTAAATTGCATAGACATGAAACTGAAAAACATCAAATTGCACACAGTTCTATGAATAAATATTTAAAAATAAAAGAAATAAAAGTAGATAATAATAATATAAATGAAACTGTTGTATATACAAGAAATGATATAGGCCTTTTTATTTTTTACGTAAATTTTTATGAAAATGATTCAAAATTTAACAATATAAACACATTTAAACTACGAAATAATAATGATGATGATAATAATGATAATGATACCGATTCTTTTGAAGTGTTCAATTATAATATTAAAATAAAAAGAGATATACAACTATTTGATAGACTGTTTCAAATATATCCTAGTTCAACAGCATTTGGAAAATGTTATTTTTTAGGAAATAATAATAGTATATATACATATGATTTGAATTCAGATACTATTAATTTAACAGATTTGAATATAATTGAAAGTTCTGAATCTAATAAAAATTCTAAATATAATATAAAATTTATATGTTTATGTGATTTAAACGATGATAATAATATTTTATTGGGTTCAAAAAATATATATGTATATGATAAAAGATGTAAAATGATAACAAGATTTAATACTAATATTGGGTTAACTAAAAAAATTTTTAAAAATAGAATATCTTATACAACATATTTAAATACTAATGCAAAAAATATAAGTGGGAATCAAACTTATAATACATATGCAGAACATAAAAGCCGTCAACATTTTAATAGAAGCTATACTGCTATAGAAAAAAATCCAGATTATCCTTATATAATTGCATCTGTAAATGCATCTTTTAATAATATCGAAATTTGGGATATAAGAAACCAATTTGAACCCATATTTATATTTCCTTTAAATATATCAGAATTTGTTTCAAATTATTTTAGATACATTGAATGGATAAAAATAAATCCAAGTTTTAATAATAAATTTCACAAAAATAATGCATATAATTTATTTACATTTTCTTATTACCAACATATGGTATATGTAAGAAAAATTATTATTTATGATAATTTTACTAAATACAAAGATTTGGGTATCCAATCATATACTAACAATCAACCCTTAGATTATCTTAACTATAAATATAATTATAATTTTTCAGAAGCAGATCCTGAACCCGTTTACAAAAATTTAACTAGTTCAAAGCAAACTACATCTGATATGGATACCAACAAAACAAAGGAAAATGCTAATTTAAAAAAAAACGAAGCAGACTTAAAAAAAAACGAACCCGATTTAAAAGCATCAAATATACACATAAGAGAAAATATTTCCATGAATCACATATTTAGTTATCGAAGTGTTAAAATGCACATTTCAGATTCTTTCATTTTAGATGCAAGTAAATATAATCAGATGCAGAAAAATAAAATGAATTTAATAAATATAAAAAATGACGAAAATAAAGTAAATTCAATAAATACAGATATGTATAATATATTTTTTGGGTTATATGGAGTAACATGTGTAGAATTTGTTATCCCAACTTTATATTGCTCAAAAATGGAAAATGCCAAACAGAATGGCAAACAGAATGGCAAACAAAATGGCAAACACAATTTAGAAAAAAGAAACTATTATGATGAAGAAAAAACTGAGATATATACTTATTATATTAAAAGAAAAGAGAATCAAAAAATCGAAAAAAAAAGACAAGAAGTTAAAGGTATAAAATTTGATTCTATTCAATTCATTTTTCATATAAATTCAGCAGGACATATTTTTTGTACACCCTTAAATTTAAACATAAAAAAAATAGAATCAAATAAATTAAAAAATTGGATGCCAATAAATAAACTATATCATACTAATACATATAAAAATGAAAATATAGAAAATTTATTTAACCAACTTATAAATATTTTAGAAAATTCAAATTGTTCAGAAAATATACAATCATCATCTAATAATGAAAAAAATTCAGATTTAAAATTAGACTATAATTATGAAGATTTATTAAATTTTCAAAATAAAAAAGAAAATATAGAACCAAACAAACAAACAAATAATAACAATGAATTAAAAGGTGATTTATTAAATTTAAATAAAAATAATTTAGATGTACTAAAAAATTATGCATCTAATTATTCAAATATATCTAATGATACATTTTCAAAAATATTTAATTTAATTACAAAAAATAAAATCCTTATTTTAAAAAATAATTATAATTCTATACAAATAGTCAAATATAACTCTAAGCATATATATCAACATTTTTTTGGGAAACTAAAAAAAACAATAAAAAGTTTGTCTAAAATGCATACAACCCAACAATGTAGTGAAGATATCCTACTTCCATTTATTAGTGAAGATATTAACGAAAACAAGATGGAAGGGTTATCCCATGATGCCAATATAATCGCCACAGATAGCCAAGTTGAAAATATGTTTGCCAAAAGTGGCGATGGCAACAATTTGCATACAACCAAAATAATGTCAAACTTAATTGTTGAGAATATAAAAAGCATGTCTACATATAACAAAAAATATGCTGGCAATGTTGGAAATACTGGCAATGTTGGCAATGCTGGCAATACTGGCAATGCTGATAATATTGGCAATACTGGCAATGCTGGCAATGCTTGCAATACTGGCAAAAAAAGAGTGTACCCACAATATAACAATGTGCAAGTGCTATATGCAAAAGATAATCTAACTGAGAGATGTTCCGAAAATAACATTAAAAAGGAATATAAACATGAAATATTAAAAACATATGTATTAGATAAAGGATTATATATTAAATTGAATAAAATTATAAATACAATTTTTGGAGAAGATCAAAAATCGATCGCTACTTTTCATTATAATCATTTTTTTTATGTACAAACATTAGTGAATCTAAGATATTCTGCATATAATTTATCAGAAAAAATGATTAATAAATATTTAGATGATAGTTACCCTTTTGTGACATATTCTCCTAATTTTCAAGCATCTAGAATTTTAAAAAATAAAGAAAATAAAGAACATATTACAAATTTTTTTTATTCGAACCCTTTTAATTTGCTTGAATTTACTCTACACAAATTGGAAGACAAAAAAGAATTAAAAAAGAAACAAAATGAAAAACAAATTGAAGATATGTATTTATATGATGATGAAATAAATTCTGAACAAAATATTAAAAATAAATATGAAACAAATAATAATGCTACTACACAATATGAATACTTTTCGAATTTAAATATCACAAATTTGTGTGATTCACCAGATTATCAAAATTTGGATAATTATTCATATTCACAATTTAAAGATAATGAAAAAAATGAACAAAATGAAGAAAATGAAATAGAACCAAAATATTCTATATCCATTATAAAAAATATATATGACATAAAAGAGTTACTTGAATTGTATAATGAAAAAGGAATTGTCTACATTTTAAATGTTATGACCAAGTTGAAAAAAATGCAAAAATTGCAAAAAATGCAAAAAATGCAAAAAATGCAAAAAATGCAAAAAATGCAAAAAATGCAAAAAATGCAAAATAATAATAGTAATAGTAGTAGTAAAAAAAGGAAAAAAAACTGGAAGAGTTGCAAAAAGCTAAAAAACACAATTAATGAAATTTCAAAAGAACTAAATAAATGTGTACCTACAAAAAACTTCTTTTTTTACGAATCTCCAATATGTTATTGTTTATACAATAATGATTATAATAATAAAATGCAATATAATACATATATAAATTATTATGAGTTTCTTTTAAATGTTGTTTTATTTTTTAATAATACATTGTCAGTTATCAAACATGTCAAATTTTTATATCCAGATGGATGTAATAAATTTCCACATTCTTTAAAAAAAAAAAATAATAAATCAACAAGCATAGCAAAAGATGAAAATAACGATGTCAACCATTTTGAAAATAACGATATTAACCATTTTGAAAATAAATATGATATCTTTGAAAAACTTCGAAAAAGTGAGACGTGTATTATGGATAGTAATAAAAATAATGACCAATTAAAAAAGTTTAAAAAAAAAAATATATTATTTTTAAGCAAAGATATGACATATCAATGTTTTCAACATATATTACAAACTGAATATTATATACCAATTCCTAAATATATGAACAATAAAATAAAAATTAATGAGGATAACTTTTTATGTACCCCCATTACTTGTTTTAAAAATTACTCAATTGCTTTTTATAATAAAAAATTATTTGATATATATGATTCAATAAGTTTTAATAATTTAAAACATTTTGATATGCACACATATATACAAAATGAATATTTTAACATACATAAAAATCAAATACATTCTTTAGATATGTATGTTAATAAAAAAGAGACCAATGCATATAATAATGCAAATATAACTGGATATATAGGTGGATATAAAGTTGATTATAATTTGGTGAATAAATTGAAAGAACTTTGGCCATCAAACAACGAAAACTATAAATCAAAAGAAAATTATCTGGTAAGTTCACCAATTTTTATGAATATACAAAAAAAAAAAAAAAAAAAAAAAAAAAAAATTATATATTCTTTGAAAATGGCTATATGTATGTACATTTGTCAATTTTACATGTACTGTTCATAATTTTATGCTTCTTTTTTTATGCACAGGAAATGATAAAAAATCTCAAGAATAGGGAAAAATTTATTTTTTACAATTAAATTTGTCTTAAAAATTAAAATAGTATTTCCAGAAAAATTATTATAGAAACCTTGAATATTCTTCAAATATATACACACACATATATATGCAACATTGTTGACTGTCCTTTTTTGTTTTAATTTTTTATGTGCATTATTACATTTCACCATATATTATATGTATACTAAGATATATCATATTTATATGCATATTTTTACCGAATAATTAATTCCCCATTTTTATAATGGTTCCAAATTGTTTACACTTTTTATTCTTATTAAAACGTTTTCACCATTTTCATCATTTTCATCATTTTCACCATTTTCAACCATTTTCACCATTCCCAACATTTCCAACCATTTTTAAATTTGTTTTATGACACGCTCTTTGCACTATTTTTACATGTCCTGTTCATAATTTATACAACTTATACAATTTTTATACTTAAAAACTTGTTTGTTAAAAATAAAGTTTAAAATCAATTTAATTCAAAAGTAAATTTTTCTTTTTATCGCTACATACATAAATATATGTAAAAACCAAAAACGCATATATATAGATATATAATGAATATATCATCCGATTTGAAATAAATTAGACAAAAATTCTTGGGTAAATGTATATAAAATATAAGGTGATAATAATAAAATAAAGATGAAAAAATGAAAAAACAGGCATATGTTATTTATATAGGCGCTTTTCCCCTTCATAATATATATATATATCGCCCTCTTCTTACATTCATATAATAATATATAACTTTATATATACATATTATTCAAATTCTTTTTTTTTATATGAACGCATGCATATAAATTATGTGTTTTATTTATATATAATATATTTTGGAATAAATCATAATTTGTATAATCTTATGTTAAAAATTGAGATATCCATTTAAAGGCAGCTGCATATCCCATTCTTCTTATAACACTACACATAAATAATTCTACTGGTCTAACACCTGTACGTCCTTTGATATTACTAATTGTTGAATTTGAAAATAAATTTAAATGTTGTCTTAGTTCATCTTCACTTGCTGCATCAGGTTTATCTATTTTATTTCCTAATACCACAAATGGAACATTACTTAATTCTTCTGTTTCTAATAAATGTTTTAATTCTTCTCTTGCTTCATTAAATCGTGATCGATCTGTTGTGTCAATCATAAATACAACTGCATCAACTGCTGCAAAATAATCTCTCCATATTCTCCTTGCTGTTTCATGACCTCCCAAATCAAATGTTTTAAATCTGATTTTTCCAACAACTAATTCTTCTGAATGTGGATGTAAAGTTGGAACATGTTGAGCAACTCTATCATCTTTAAGCATATGCAATAAGGTCGTCTTACCAGCATTATCCAATCCTGAAAAAAAAATAAAAAAAAAAATAAAAAATAAAAAAATAAAAAATATAAAATATAAAATATAAAATAAAAAATACATTTTTACCTGCACGTGCATATTTTTATGCGTATATATTATGTACAATATCATAAAACAAAAACAAGCGCAATAAAATTATTGCGATATGTACAATTTGAAAAAAAAACATTTCTACTACATAGCACGTGTTTAGAATACAGCTTTGATCGCGTTTGACCAAGTATATGTATATATGTATGTGTATATATATATGCATATTTTTTTATTTTTTGCCTTACCCAAAAATAATATTCTAGCGCTCTTTTGTGATAACCCTAAATGGGCCAAAATGTCTCGAAACCTAACAAATTATAATAATATGTACAATCATAAGGAGTGGTAATAAAAAGAATAATTTAGGCAAATAACATTCAGGGAATCGTACAAAACATATATTAGGGACAAAAGTTAATTAAAAAAGAAAAAAAAAACACAAATACACACAGATTTTATACTTGACATTTATAAACGCATTATAATTTAACTCACCAATTTATTATAAACATTTTTATTCACTGTTGTAAATATTATATATTTGTTTATTAAATCTGCTAATTTTAATTATATAAGTATTTTTTTATTTTTTTTACAACAAATAAAATCACTTAAAAAAAAAAAATCTATACATAAAAAAATGTAAAAAAAATAATATACTTTATTATACTATTAAAATTTATGATAATTAAACATTCCCATTGGTACAAGCATTTATTATTAAAATGGTGTGATGAAGGGGCAAGGGAAAAATGTAAATATTTTTTTTTTTTTACAAAATATACATTATAACCATGTCAAATTAGGCAAAGAAGTTCACATTCCATTTTATTTTATTTTTAGTTCATTTTTTTTTATTCACTAAAATTTTATTTACCCATACATACTTAATAATATACATACATACATTATGTTAAAAATTTACAGTTACGCTTAATTAAATTTGCATACGCATAATTATGCATATATACTAAAAAAAAAATTAGTATTCAGTAAAATACAAATTGTTTAAAATATATATATATCAATGCATAAATAATACGGCACGTGTAATGTATTTTCAATATTTTCCCCATTTTTTTTTTTTTTTTTTTTTTTTTCTTAACATTTCTTTTTATTTTTTTCAAAAAAATAATAAAACATTTCAGATTTTTTCCCGTGTTATTATTATTTTTTTTTTTTATTGTATTTAAAAAGGGGGAAGGAAATATGATATTGTAATCATTTTATTTAAACCAGTATTCCTTCATATATTTTTATAGTATATAAAATACAATTTTTTTTTTTACAGTTATTTTTCTCTGTTTGTTAATAAGGGGTGTATATACACTATTTGTGCGACATTCATTCCTTTAATTTTAAATTATTTATGTGCCTCTTTTTCTCCTTTTTTTTCCAAAACTAAATATGCATATATATGCAATACATATTTGAAAACCTCAGACCAGTGAATTATAATACATATTGTATATCCCCTTTTACATTTCAGCTTACTCTCAAAATATTCGCACACACATATATGTATTTACATGCACGTGTACATGCAAATATGTGTGCGTGCATTTTATGCTTATCTCTAACACGCAATACGCATTTATTAATTATGAATTAAAATAGCATGCTAAGTTTGCTAAGTTTAAAAGGAATACTTTCTCTTATTCATCCTTTGAATATTCAAAAAAAAAATCATCCATTTTATATTTTGCAACATATTGAATATATAGCTACACGTATTTCTACATGACCACAGCCAAAAAAAAAAAAAAAAAAAAAAAAAAAGACAAATAGCTACCTAAAATAATTACTATACAAATATATTTGTTTAAATGAGATTAATAACCAAAACATAAAATCTAACAAATTGTTAATTATGCATTAGAAAGTTTTGATATGAATAAATATAATGTGCACACAATTCAAGCTGACAAAAATCTTATTAACCATTTTAAACAATTTTCAATTAAAAAAAAAAAGTGAAATAAAACAAGCATAGTAACACATGTACAATATAATCCATTTATACATGTATTGCACATAAAAATAGATATATATTTATGTACAAGTCAGAAAAAATGGGAAACAGATTAATAAAAGAAAAACAAATCGATATTTTTCGAAAAAAAGGAGATATATTAAATACGAGAAATTTTAAAGCTGTTCATGTTGAAACGGTATATCCTCCAATGAAAACGTCAACAAAAATATCTGTATGCCGATGTTGGAAATCTAACAAATTTCCATATTGTGATAATTCACATCAAAAATTGCAACAACAAGGTGTTATATGTGGTCCACTACTTTTAGAAGTCAGAAAAAGTAATGCTATTCGTTTAAATTAACAAAATATATGATAGAGTGAAAATATAAAGTTAAATAAATGTGTTACACACAATCACTTAAATAGTTTCAAATATTTCCACAATTAGGAATAAAATAATAATTATACAAAAAAATATATATAATTTCAAAATGGAAAAACATTATAAATTCAGCCAAAATAAAAAATAAATTCTTTTGCATATTTTTTAAATTTAAAACAATCTCAAAAAAATTAATTGTATATTTTTAAGTTGTGACTTATTTTACATTTTATTTTTTAACTAACCATTTCAAAGTATTAATTTGTTTTGTAATTTTCAAATTAAAAAAAAAAAAAAAAAAAAAAAAAAAAAAAACTTAACTTAAAATTAAAAGTTATTGAATTTGCAAAGTATTAGGACAAAACATGCCATTACAAAATTGGCATATTTGTGAGTTGTATGAAAAGTGAAATAAATAAAATGTTAAGATAACGTTGGATAGTGTTGGATAATGTTAAGATAACGTTGGATAACGTTGGATAATGCTATATTTAAGATGTGATATACACCATTTTTAGCTTTCTTCATTTACGGGTTCAAATGATAATAACACATCTAATATAACTATTTTGTGAAAAATAGAAGTGTCATAGAATCTATCTACAATCTCATCAATTATATCATCTGGAGATATTTCATTTATTGAATCAGATTTATTTTTATTTGAAATTATAAAACTATCAAGTTTGTAATTTTTTATAACATTTTTTATATCAATATCTAATTCTTTTTTTATAAAATTTGTACTATAATTTACACCAAAAGAACTATAAATTTCTCGAATGAATGGAATTTTGGGTTTAAGTTTGATTTTTAATTTAACTTGAACTTTTTTTTTATCATATGTTTCATATATATTTGTATATTTTTTATGAATAGGAATAATTCTTATAAATATAACATTATATTTTATAGGGTTAAAAAAAAATGTCATTAAATCATCATATATATATGGCAAAACTGTTTTATCTTTTTTATTTTCTAATAAACATATATAACCTTCTGGAACTTTTTGAAGAGTACAATAAAAAAATAATGATATAATAAAACAAGTTATTCCTAAAAAACAACTTTTTCCACTTTTGAATTTTATTTCATTTTTTTTTTTTAATTCATTATCTCTTTTTTCTATATTTTTATTATCTTTATCAGGGTTTATTTCTAATTCATTTCTTTCCTTATTTATTTTATTACTATAATAAAAATGATATATATTTTTTTTATCACTATTTAAAATTATATTTTTATAATTTTTTGTGAAAAAAACAAAATTTCTTTTAACCCTCAAATTATAAAAATAATATCTCATCCTCCACATATTGTTAGACTTATCAAATTTTACACAATTTATAATTCCTAATATTTTTTCTTTCATTTTTATAATTAACATATATTTTTAAATCATGATAAAGAGGAAAGGAAAGGGGGGAGGAATGTGATATATCATTATCCGATATTTAATTTTCATTCATTTTATATACAATCATAATCATATTTTGTATGTCTTAAACTTTTGTGAATATAAATTTGCTATTTGGGAAATCGAGCCAAAAAAATAATTAGCCTCCCGCCTGTAATACAGCACGTTGCTTCGGCTTCGTTTGGTTCGCCTCTTTTGCTTCGCCTCTTTTTCTTCGCTTCGTTTTGCTTCGCTTCGTTTGCTTCGCTCGCAATGGCGGTAAAAGTTGAAAAACAAAAGAATCAAAAAAAAAAAATATGGAATAATTTATCGTTATTTGGAAAATATGATCATAAAAAAAATATAAAAAATATTGTTGCTTGATAGATAATAATAAACAAATTAAAAACAATTATAATTCATATACACATATAATATATGTTATTGATATTTTAATTGGCTACTAACACATATTATGTTGTTAATAAATATATTAACATTTGTATGCTCCGATAAAAGAAGCCTTTTTTTTTTTTTTTTTTTTGCCATAAAAATTTATATGTAATTAAAATAAAAACGTCGAAAATGTTTTAGTTATTTCTTAAATTGTTTTTTGTGAATTCAAACGTAAGAAATGTACATGTAAAAATATGTAAAAATGTAAAAATAATTTTTTTTTTATTATAATTTTTTTTTTTTACTAAATTTCCATTCCTTTATTTTAAAGATTGTTTCGTTAGGATGTAAAAAAAAATCGTTTATTTTTTTTGTACTAAGAACAGAAATATAAAAGGAGAGATACAAAATAAGAGAAACAAAATAAGAGATAAAATAAGAGAGATAAAATAAGAGATATAAAAAGAGAGATATACGAATTTGCAAAGAGTATACACATTTATTTTTTGTTATTATTATAATTAAGTAGATACATTTTATAATAACAAAACAGTTTTTATTCACTGCCTACTTATTAATGTGGTTCCGTGTTTACCCTTTCATTAGTATATATGTTTATTGATAGATTTGATATTATTTTAGATGTGTAAATATGTACAAGACATAACTTTTAATATTGAATGGGAATATAGTTATTTATCATATCGAAATTTACTATGTATATACATTTTTTTAAATTTGTTAATATCTTTTTTATTCTATACAAGTTTAAATGTTTTAGATTTTTTTAAACACACATTAAAAGTCTTACAAACTGTTTAATACATTATTATTCATTGTTCTCATTTTTTCTCATTTTTTCTCATTTTTTTGTTCTCCATCTTTTCTCATTATTTCTTCTCATTATTTCTTCTCATTCTTTTTTATGTTTTTTATTTTTATTTTTATTTTTATTTTTATTTTTTTGTTCTTTATTTTTTTGTTTCGTCTATAAATGACCCTAAGTCCAGGCGAGAGGAACTTTGTTTTATCCCATTTTGTATCCCCATTTTTTCGCCTTTTTTTATCCCATTTTTTCGCCCTTTTTTCGCCCCTTTTTTTCGTCCATTTTTGTGATACTTTCGAGTTTTCAACTTTGTATATCTGTTAATAATCTATTTATATCTAATAAAAATAAATTTGTATATCTCCTTTAGATCATTCTCTATCTTTATTCATCATTTAAAAAAAAACAAAAACAAAAAAAAAAAAAAAAAAAAACAGATATTTATATACATAATAATGTGTGTACAATTAATAAACTCTTCAGTAAATTCAAAAACCAAAAGAAAAAAATGATAAATTTAGATATCGAGAACCTTAATGATATTAATCTAATTTTAGAAAAATTAGATGCCCATGATCGATTTATCGAAGCTACTATTGAACTGTTTGAAGCAGATAAATATAATAACAATAATTGTGAGGGTTGCAATTGTGAAGGAGCCAATTTTGAAGGGGCCAATTATGACCGTTGCGCTATTAAGAATAAAAAGCAAATCCAAGATATAGTAAATAATAAAGAAAAAACATATATTCTGTCAAATATAATAAATATATTAAATTATGTTTTTCCAGATTATGAATTTAAATATCTAAACAACTCAAATTATAAATCTATAAAAAATTTAAATAGTGTTATAGATAATATAAATTATAATTTATTTTATTTAGTTGAAAATATTTATCGAGGTTTTAATAAAAAAGTATGGAAATTATTAAAAGAACTAATTGATTTTAAATCTTGTGATATATATACATATTTAAATAATACTGATAAAGATCCATATATAGATAAACAAAGCATTTCAAGTTTTAATTATTTTTTTTTTGCAAAAAAAACAAAAAGAATATTATTTATTTCATGTATAACGAAACCAAAATATAAAAATCAAAATGACGAAGATTTTAACAATATATATATGACAATTCAAGATGAACCTTCTATTAATCCTCAAAATGATTATGACGAAAATTGTTCATCTAGTTCGTAACACTCAAGTTTAAAAAAAAAAAAAAAAAAAAAAAAAAAACACAAGCTTATTATGACAATATATTATCTAGAAACTGACAAAACGAATATCATGCATCTGATTCTTTTTTATCCATTTCACCGTTAACAAATAAGCACACTTATTTTATCTGTATGTGTCTGCGTCTGTGTCTGTGTCTGCATCTGTATCTGTATGTTCTACCTTTTTATTTTTTATTTTTTATTTTTTATTTTTTTATTTTTTTTTTCTGTAAAGGCTATCGCGAAAAAAAATATTTTTACACAAAATATTTTTACACACAATATATTTACACACAATATATTTGCATTCCTTCATCTTCACTTTTTAATATGAGTCCAAATTGTTAAGGTTGTAAATTGTCAAGGTTGTGAATTGCTAAATTGGCAAAATTTTCTCTATCAACTTGCAACTTGTTCCTTATTAAAGTGGATATAGCGACCTCAACTTTTTGATGGTTCTGTGCAGGCAAAAAATGAAAGAAAAGAATAAAAAATGATAAAAAATTAAAGAATAAAGAATAAATAATAAAAAATAAAAAATAAAGAATAGCCATAGCCATAAAGGCTGGTGACCCGCTTGGCTAATAATGTCACCTATTTGTATTTTCGAAAAAAGAATTCCAATTTTTTTTATTTTTTTTTTTATTTTTTTTTTATTTTTTTATTTTTTTTCATCTCAGAATTACCTGTAATATACTTTGCACTGCTTCTTCCACAACTTGTTTAGCTCCTCCTTTACCTAAAAAAAAAAAAAAAAATAAAAAATAAGCAAGCATAATGAAGCAATAGGCAAGCATAATGAAGCAATAAGCAAGCATAATGAAGCAATAGGCAAGCATAATGAAGCAATAAGCAAGCATAATGAAGCAATAGGCAAGCATAATGAAGCAATAGGCAAGCATAATGAAGCAATAGGCAAGCATAATGAAGTAGCAAATCGCCAAACTTCGCACAAGTGATAAATGTAAGCCAATTCGGCATTCCTCTTTAAGCATACATAATCTCGGAAAACGTCACTAGACATGCAGTTTGTATTTTTGTTTATCAAACTCCCAATGTAGTCGCTTTTTATTCGTTTTTTAATTTTGATTCGAACATCTTTACATGCATCTGAAGCTTCGAAATATTCCATTGAATTTACTAAATTCACATTTTCATTTTTTTTCTCTTTTTTTCGAAGATGAACATATTTATCTTCATTTTCAATATATAAAGGAGCAGGATATGGTAAAACACCCGCTAAAGATATGGTTTCAATCATTCGTATAATTTGTTTATTAGTTTCTTTACACACTTTTATAAATTTCTTTTTATCTAATTCTACATGTTCTTTTTTGATATTCTTTGTCTTTAAATATTCATCAGGATATAATATAGTCGGGTTTATAATATTTAAATCAATACATATTTTTATTGTTATAATATCTCTTAAATGTGTAAAAGATGCTGCTGGATCTTCAACAGTAATTTCTTTTATATTAGAATTAATAATAGATAAATGGTAAATTTTTTCTAAAACCTTCATACCTAAACCTTTATTTTGCATAGGTGGAAAAATTAAAAATTGAGATATTCGATTTCTATCAAATTGAAATGTAAAAAATGTATATGTTGTTGCTAATCCAAATAAATAATAATAATATAAATATTCTGTAACATCTTCATTAGTATCTTCTTTATTAATATCTTCTTTATTATTTCCTTGTCGACTATCACTATTGCTTCGTCTTCTTCCTTTTTTATTTTTTGTTTGATCTATTATTATTTTTTTTTTTGCATCAACTATATTCATTACAGATCCTGAACTCTCTTCTTTAGATTTTACTATTTCGCAATTTTTGCCACTTTCAATTTTATCACAAATTAATAAATTTTCATCATTCTTTAAATCGGAACATAAATAAACAACATCATATTTTTTATGAAAAGAATAATAAGCTTCTTCTTCTTTTTCATATTTATTATTCAACGTATCATTAATAACTTGCATAACTACCTCACGGGTAAGTACATATTCTGTTTCTTTCATCTCAATTTTGTTGACATCTTTATTTTCAGCATTTTCACCATTTTCACCATTTTCACCATTTTCAGCATTGCCAACACTGACAACATTGACAACATTTTTTATCTGACCACTTTCATTTGTATTACCTTCACCTTTTTTAGCTCGCTTACTCTTAGAATCTCTTCTTTTCACGCTTGAATTCATTTCACTAAACCCTCTTTTTCCGACATTTTTTATTTTTTCATCATTGTCACAACCATTTTTTTTATCATCTGTTTTGTTTCCAACAATTCCTCTTTCTTGATTTAAATAGGTATTTAGAGAATCTATAAAATTATTTTCACTAAAATTTTTCGTATTTTCTTGTTTAAATACTATATATGGAAGAATAACATTCCAACGACAATCATATTCAATGTTAGATGCACTTTCAATGAACCAATGATAAAACCATTCTACTTTTCGATGTAATAATTCAAAATTTGATTTTATTGTATAATCATATTTATTATATTTATCTTCTATTGTTCCTCTTTTTTTTTTTTTTTCTTCATCTATTTTTTCATTATTTTTAACATTTTCTTTTGGTTTCATCATTACTTTTTTAATAATTGATTTTTTACCTTCTTCTGTTTTTTCAACATTTTCTATATTCATATTTAATCTCATTTCAGATTCATTTGCTTTTTCAAGACTACTTGATTTTTCTTTCACATCTTTTAAAATAGTATCTTTTTTTTTCTTATCTTTTATGATATTTAAATATTCTCTATATAATTTTGATAAATCTTTTTCTGTAACATATTTTATAAATTTCTTTTTCCCTTTTTTATTATCACTATCAATTTCTCGATGTTTTATATTCTCTTCTGAAAATATATTCTCTCTACTTTTAACATTTAATTCGATACTTCCATTCTCTTTAACAACATTTTTTTCTTCTCCATCTGTTTTTTCATTTTCAATAGATGTACTACTATTGCTTAAACATATGTTACTATTGTTACTAGAAGTTTTATATGTACTATTAGAAACGCTTTCATTGTTTGAAATTTTATTATTACTATTATTTTCACATGTATTGTTGTCATTTTCATATGTATTACTATTATTATCATATCCGTTATTAGAATCTAAAGATTTTACCTTCCCATTTTCATTCACATTATCATAAATTTTACTCGACCCAGATTTGTCTAATCTAATAGAATTATTAATATTTGCATTATTACTTGCTTGAAGTAAAATATCAGTATTGTCACAAAAAGAATCACGTATAGTTCCAGATTCATCCAATATATTATTATTTTTATTTTTTAATTTAAAATATGTTTGTGAAAATCCACATTTTCTTATTTGCAAATATATTTTTTCACTAAGTTTTTTTTCATATATTACAAAACCAGGAGGAATATAATTATTTCTATTTACAATATTTTTATAATGTTTATCTTTTATACTTCTAGTTTTTTTTTGTTTATTTTTATCTTCTTTTATTTCGTTTCTTCTTAAAATATTTAAAAATTCTTCTTCAGATTCAATAAACCCTCCTGGATAAGGGGTAGTAATATACAAACTTTGCAAAAGCAATAACATAATATAATTATAATTTTCATATTGATCAGATATTGAACCACTCAATTTCATGTATACTTCATAGTTATCACATGTATAGTAAAAATCGATTTTCAGCGACTCGAACCCGATTACCTACAAGCAAAAGATGAAGGTACAAATAAACGGTGCAAAGTAAAAACGAATGACCATATGGCGAGCAAGGCCCGTCATGCACACCCCAAGTTAAATTCACTTCAAAGAAAAGTCATTTAACAAAAGACGCTTTGTGAAAAATTACCTGCTCACTGTCGCTAAAAAAATGATGGGTAAATAAAGGCTTAAAAGAATAGGTATTATTAAAATAATCTTTAGTGGAAATACAAGGATGAAACGTAATCGAATTTATAGCATTCAGTTTTGGAATACATGCATATGCATTAATGGACGGAAAAAAATTTAATGATAAATTTTGTAAATCTGCTGCACAATTTTTTATACAATTATAATAGTCCCTATCCATATCCTCATATTTGCTTTCTTGGACATTATCTATATTATTTATCTCGCTTTTCATTTTTACAAAAATTATTTATTCTAAAAATATATACATGTAGACACTTAAAATCTGCTCCGAGTTGTTCTATATATTTATAATACAAATATCTCTTTAAAATTACACACTAATTTAGTTTATACGAAAAATTTCTTACTTAGTCATAAATATACAAATACATAAATGGGCTAATAAATGACTCATCAAATGAATATGTGCATATATAAATTTCTATTTAGTTTACATTACTATGTATAGAGGAACGAACACAAACTATATACATGTGTGTACTATAGTTGTTCGGGCTTGTAAAATATTAAGCTCCTCGTTTTGTTAACAAAAAAAATATATAATAATAATGTTAATAAAAAAAATAAATGCTTGCTTACATTTAGTTAATAATACACAAGATACAAATGTAAAACACTTGTTACACTTGCAACAAAACACGAAAAAACGCACACCAAAAAATAAAAATAAAAATAAATATATATATATATATATATATATGGGTATATATTAATAATGCCTATAAATATATGCACATATTATTATATGGATATGTTCTTGTGACTTTAGTGAGCAGTCATGCAAATTATACACATATATAGCCACTTATGTACATTATGTATTTATTTAAAATTAAATTGTATAGTAAAATATTTACTATTCACAAAATAAGGGTGCAACAAAAAAACTTACTTAAGTAATAAATTGCCAAAACAAAGATAAACGTGTAAAAATACACAAAAGCTATAACTGTGACATATTTGTGGGGGAAATAAACATCTCAAAAATAAAATTAAAGGAAAAAAAAAAAGGAAAAAAAAAGAAAAAAAAAGGAAAAAAAAAAGAAAAGAAAATATTATAAGTCCAAGGGTTTTTTAAATAAATCCTGGAATAATTGAAAAGCCATTAATATATATATGTGTAAAAGCACAAAATATATATTTTATACTTAAAAAAAAATTTACGTTACAAAAATAAAACGCAATTACAATTTAGCTCATAAAGAAATCTAGCTTTTATTATATAATAAATAAAATATTATTATAATAATAATAATATAGTTGTATAATGAATATTTTCATATATTAAGGTGTATTATATAAGCCATACGAAATAGTTATACATTCTTAATATCATATTTTATTTTTATTCTCTTCCATGGCTTTCCTCCCTTTTTTGTATTATAATTTACTCGTTCATTTTATTATTTTTTTTCAAAATAATTCAAAGCTTTTACCATATATATATATCAACACATCGGGTTCATTTTCTTTGTAGCGCTACTGGCATTTATTTTTTTTTTACCGTTATGATTGGATTCCACATACACAAAAATAAACCTACTTCATACAAAAAATATATATACTATTTTATAAACACATGTTTTTATATATTAAAATATGCCATAAAAATAATAATTTTATCAATATGCTATTATATATATTTATTTAATAAAAAACATATATATGCATATATATATTATGTGTGTATATATGGCATGACTCAACCTTTCATTTTTCTCCACATTCCAATGATATATATAAAGGCCGTTCTATTTAATTCATTTGTCAGGTTTTTATGCTATTTTAATTTTTTAATTTTATAGAGATAGCTGTTTTATACCTTTTATTATTTTTTTTTATGACTTGTTCATAAAACTAGCTTATTATTTTTTTTAAAGATATCTTATTCTGCCATGTTCATGTGAAAAGTAGTCGACAATAAATAACATATTCGTCTACACTTACACACATAATACTTTTTTTAAGAAATAAACGGAAATTTAAGAAAAATTATAACAATATGAACAAATATATGCTATTATGGCTAGTTAAAAAAAAATATAATAATAAAATAAAAACAGTTCACACTATATATTATTATGAATTTTTTGGCTAGTTAACAATATTATAATTAATTAAAATTATATTTGATTTTATTCCTTTTGGGGAATATCCACATATGTCAATTTAATAGTTTTCCGAAAATATACAAAAAAAAATTTGTAAAAAATACATAAAATACCTATAAAAAGAAACATGAAAAAAAAACTGAAGCATACATACAAAAATTTTATTTTCATTTGTATGGTTATTGCTTATTTTGAATTTTTCAATGATACCGGTTTATCGTTTTTTATTTTTTGTTGAAACAAAAATTTCTTCATACATATTTTAAGTTATTATCTTATCTAATTTTGATTATTTTTATAACCATATACAAATGGTTGTTATCAGCCTTAACCATATCCCCATATAAATATACACACACACATATGCTTATTTACTGTTCATACCAGCAGTTATGTCACTCTCGAGCTCAGACTCTAGCATTTTTAGCGACACCGATTATGGTGGTAGCAGCGAAGAAGATGGTGATATTATCAACAGAGAGGAAACTGTAGAAAATGTGAAAATTTATAACAAGATATTAATAAAGCTATTTTTAAAAAATAAGAAATATTATGAACAAATAAAAACCATAGCTCTTAATTATATTAGTAAATTAGAGGATATTGAATTTTTTAATGTAGAAAAAATTGTAGAAGAAAAAAATGATCATATATACAATTTTTATTTTGATACATATGACGCAATTGAATATGGGGAAAATAAATTAATTTATTATATTCAAAATAATTTTCATAAATTTATTGATGTTATAAATAACTATTCCATTCCATTCTTCTTTAGACTCGTTTTTTTGAGTTGCTATTTTGAAGTTCTTCGAAATGAAGAAATAATGAGAAGAAATACGCCTAAAAAAAATCAAAAGAAACAACCTTATAAAGAAAATAATTTAGAAGATAATAATTTTGACGATCCTGATCAAAACAATGAAATTATTAAAAACGGAAATTTTAATTCTATAGACAACCTTATTAGAATGGCTGAAAATGATATGAACATTTCGGAAAAAGAAACGAATGCATATAACAAAGATAAAGAAAGCCCAAAAGAAGAAGCATTCACCAGTTTAAGTCAAAAATTAGATCAATCTAAGTCTAGTGATAATGATAATGATCAATCAAATGATGACAAACTGACAAAATCTAAACAACCTGCAAAAGATGAAAAAAAAGGAATACATTTTTACGATTTTATAGATTATGAATTTAACAAAGATAAGCAACTAATGGAAGAAATTGATTTATATAGTGCCTGTTTAATGAAAGGTATTTTACATTCTTATAAAAGTTTTGAATTTTTAAGAGACAGTAATATAAAATCAAAAATAAATAATTGCTTAAAAATAATATTTGATAAGCATAATATAAAATTGAAATGCCGAATTGTAAATGTTCCATTTTTACACAATATGCATATAAATAATTTGCAAGAAATAGAAAGTAATAAATATATTGGCAAATTTATAAGTACAGAAGGTATAATAACAAGAGTCGGAGAAAAAAAAATTTTAGAAGAATATAAAAAATATAGATGCATGAGCTGTGATCACATTATTAAAAAAAAAGCCATACCTGAATTATACTATAATACTCAGCCTGTTATCAAATGTCAAAATATTATAAATACAAATACTGATCCTCATAAAGTAGATATTATGCTATATAAAAATATTTTCAAAGGAAAAAACAAAGATAAAATAATTGGGAAAGGATGGACAAAAGGGGTAGCAAAGGAAAATAATTACAATAAAAATAAATACAGCATGAAATTTAAGATTCGAAAAAATAGTATGGATCATAATAATATTCAACCCGGGGTTGTATCTCAAAAGGTTTGCAACAAAACCAATTTTGAATTTTTAGAAAATGAAGTTCAAAGAGTCGATTACCAAGAAATAAAAATAAAAGAAACAAGCAATGCAAATATTCCATTTTCGATAACCGTAGTGGTATTAGAAAATTTGGTAGGAAAATATTATCCTGGAAAAAAAGTAATAATAAATGGAATAATTCTAAGGCGATGGAAAAGACTGTATAAAGATATTAGATGTGATACAGAATTATTTATCGAAGCTAACAATATTGAAGTTAATGAATTGGGAAATCCAAAAGGCAATGAAATATTAATAGACAATGATTTTACAAAAAGTGTACACAGCCTTATTAATGAATCTGAAACAGGTGTAAAATGGAAACGTCTAGATCAAAACAATACTATCCATAATATCTTATTAGAAAAAGAGAAATGTGGACATAATTTCCAAACAGATAATTGTCAAAATGATGTAATTTCGAATATGAATGGTTCAAAGATTGTAAGAGATACGTATATTACAGGAATGAATTTCCAAAATAGAGAAATAGAACGTGAAATAAATATTTTTGAAAAATATTGGTTTGCCTTTAAAGACAATAAAATTGAAGGAAAAAAAAATATATGTGAGAGTGTATGTCCTAATTTATACAATTGTAAAATATCTAAATTGTCAGTATTACTTGTTTTGATAGGAGGAAACAAAATAAATGAGTTTGATTCATTTTATACTGAAAATAATCGTTGGAAAAAATATTTCAACCGAAGTGAAGAAAATGATGAAAGTGAAGAAAATGATAAAAGTGGAGATAGTAATTTGCATGATAACATGACAAAACAGAAGAAAGGGTTCGAGAATGAACAAGATGCAAAAGCTACATTTTCAAATGATGATAATATATATATGAGACAAAATGAAAGGAAAAAAAAAAAAAAAAAAAATAATAATATACTTTATGATAGTTTGAAGAGAAAGGGGGGAAAAAGGTCGAAAAAAATTATAAATCCAATTTCTGTAGATAATTATCACAAAAGGTCATTATGTCATTTATTATTAGTTGGAAATCCAGGAACAGGAAAATCACAATTGCTAAAAGAAATAAAAAATCTAACAAATATATGTACTAATGTATCTGGAATGTTTTGCACAACAGCTGGGTTAACATGTGCAGCAATAAAAGAAGGAAACAATTTTATGTTGGAAAGTGGTGCACTAGTTTTAGCAGATAATGGTGTATGTTGTATCGATGAATTTTGTTTAATGAAAACGGAAAATAAAAATGCTATACATGAAGCCATGGAACAATTATCTATATCTATAGCAAAAGCGGGTATAGTAGACAAATTAAATTGCAGGTGCACTATTATCGGTGCATCAAATTTTGAAATACATAAAAATATGAACGGAACTATAGATAAATGTCAAGATCAAGTACTTATTATAAACCTTTCATATGCTTTACTAAGTAGATTTGATTTAGTAGTTATAACAGAAGATAATGATGAAACAGATGCTCGAGTTGCTGATTGTGTTTTGCGTCAGGGTGAAGATGAAACAAATTTGGAAAATAGAAATGATCATAACAAGGAGAAACTAAGAGAAGATCAAGAAACAGTGAATGGTGCAAAAATAATACACTTAGAAAATAATGGAAATGATGAGCTAGCCAAATATGAAAATGATGAGCTAGCCAAATGTGCAAATGATGAGCTAGCCAAATGTGCAAATTCTGAACAAGTAAGAAAATTTTGTGATACTAAAAAAAAAAAAATAACATGGCCTAGCGAAAAATTAAAAGAGTACATATATTATTTAAAAAATAATTTTTTTCCAAATTTCACAAAAAGTTCAAAATTAATTTTAATAACATATTATTCACATTTAAGAAAATATAATAATGGAGATAATGGAACAACCATTCGTTCGTTGGAAAGTTTGATCAGATTAAGTGAAGCTCATTCTAAATTGATGTATAATAATATAGTTACAACAGATGATGTTATAAATATTATTTTGTTAGTTGAGCTTAGTTTACGTAGTTATAAAATTGGTATTAAAATAAATGGAAATAATAATATTCTAATAGCAAAGACTGGAATTATTGAAAACTTAAAACAAATTTTATTAACATATAATCAGATGAATCATACATTCAAATTATTAGATGATATTTTGTTTGATAAAAATTTATATATTTATTTTAAATCTATAATTTTGAACAAGTTAGGTTTGTCGGAACAAGATGGTGTTGTTCACACTGACCTACAATAGGAATTTACACAAAAAAAAAAAAAAAAAAAAAAAAAAAAAAAAAAACTGTATTAAAATTTTTCTCTTATTTTTTAACCATCAAAATGGCTTTATTGTTATGTCAATTTTTTATGTCATATAATTCAATTCATTTGGCTAATCTCCTGTCCTTTTGTGACTTCACTTTTTAAATGTTTTTTTCTCACTCAGTTTGTTTATTTGCCTGTTTTCTTTTTATTTTCTTTTATTTTATAATTTTTTTATGTAAGACTAGCCATGTAACCCTTTTAAAAATAAAAATTGTTTTAGTTTTTACTAAGCGTCAATATTTTCCCTCGCAAAAAAATGGGCGAGATGTAGTTTTTCGAATGGGCGAGATGCAGTTTTTCGAATGGGCATATGATAGGAAATTTTTTTCGTCGCTGAATTGAATTTTTTTTAATTTCATTCTATTGCGAAAAATAAAATAAATAGGATGTATACAAATTTTAAAAATGTAATAAAATTTATGCAAAACAATTGATAAATAATATATATCCATAATTTATTAAAAAAATAATTTATTAGTTTGCTACTCCAGCTCGGATCACGACTAAACGATATGTCATAAAACGTCGCCATTCCCCAAACTGTTCCTTTTGTAAAAAAACGGAAAAAAAGGGTTGAAATCAAAAAAAAAAAAAAAGGGTTAAAATAAAAAAAAACGTTAATAGCAAAAAAAACGTTAAAAGCAAAAATGGATTTAAAAACATTGGATGATGAGATTATGTTGTCAGATGGGAGGGTAATAAAAATACCCGTGAACAAAATTGACGAAATTAATAAAGATGAAAAAAAAAAAGTCCAAATAGAAAAAGTTCCTAATGTATGGGGTAGCAGTGCTGGGGCGGGAAGTGACTACTTTGATCTTTATAGAAAGCAGAGAAACCAAGAAAATGAAAGATTGGAATTGATAGAAAAGAAATGGAAAGAATATACTGAAAACCAAATATTTCAGCAAAAAAGAAATGAAAAAATTGAATATATGGAGAAAAAACGTCTAAAAAAAGGAAATAAAAGATTGATTAAAAAACAAAAAATTAAAGAATTAAGAAATCAAAAAAAAATAAATAAACTAGAAAATACAAATCCATTAACAACCCCAAACGATAATAATAAAGAATCTTCTACTGATAAAATCAAGCACACAGAAAGTGACAAAGATAGTATAACAGATTCTGTACATACAAAAGAAGGGAAAGGAAAAGGAGACCAAAGCTTTCAAAATGAAAAAACAGAAAAATGTAATGCCTCTGAAGATGAAAATAATTTAAATACACAGTTAATTAATACAAACAATTTTCTCATCTTAAAAGAAGATGAATTATTTTAGTAATAGGACATTCATATATATGCATATATATATTTATATGTCTCCAAAAAAAATCGGGAAAAAATATAGCTAATGTTAATCTAAGCATATACTAAAAAAAAAAAATACTAAACAATAATGCATAAATAAGCCTTTGTAGTTTGCCATTTTATTATTTTTGTATGTTTTAAACCAGGGAATAATTATTTTTTTTAGTATTATCTTGAGTGGCTTCTGTTCATTTGTTTCAACATTACTATTATTAGTAGCCAATAGCAATGATAATAGTTATATGCAATTATGTCTTTCTTCTTTTTGATTTGTTCATATTTATCCGTTTTTTATTCCATTTTTAGCTAGTTTTTTATTCCATTTTTAGCTAGTTTTTTATTCCATTTTAGCTAGTTTTTTATTCCATTTTAGCTAGTTTTTTATTCCATTTTTAGCTAGTTGTTTATTCCATTTTTAGCTAGTTTTTCATCAGAAAAAACGCAACAAATGTGCAATCGCAACTTCACTAATTTTTTTTTGTTTTTTTAAACTTATTTAACTAGCCCTATTTTCCAAATTGTGAAGCAATTTTTTATTAACACACATCTTATCCTTGTATGCTAAGGCAACTTTTAATAAATCATGTTCATTCAATTTCGAATTTAATAACTGAAAAGATTGAGGCTCATTAAAATTTTTAGTAAATTCCCCTGTTGGAATAACGATGCTTGGAAATCCTGTAATAGAAGATATAACCAAAAATATTTCTCTCATATATGTATTGTACATATATTTATTACTTATATTGTCATTTTCTATACATAAATTATGTTTATTTTTATTATCATTATTATCGCTGTTCATATTATCAAGACATTTTTTTTCCAAATTTATTTTATTTTTTAAATATTTTTCACATGATAAAGAAATATCCATGTTACAATCTCCCTTTATATTATTCGATCTAGGTAATGATGGTAATAAAATAAAATTAACATGTTTAAAAAGTTTATTTAAACGTGAAATCAATTTATTTTTTATTATTAAAAAAACACGACGGAAATCTCGTTTTTTGTTATTTTTTTCGAAATATGAAGATATAATTGAACCTCCAATTATTCGTGCTAAAACATTTTCATCTATTAAATTTGATCGTAATTTTGTAATGAAATTATTTTCATTATTTATATTAGGAATATTATAATTAATTCCATTCATTCTTGCTATATTACTATTTGCTACTATCATAGAATACATATAATATATATAACAATATTCAACTAATTTGTATATATTTGTATTTATTAATATCCCCCCCATGTCTTTAATATTTTTCATTACCATATCATAATGATCACATACAACATCATCAACAAAATATCTCTTTAATAGATCTTTACTTAAATATCCAAATTTCATATTTTTTAATGGCTTTTCACTTTTAAATATTTCTGACTGTTCATATTTTTTTAATAAAAAATAATATTTTTTTTTTTTTGTGTGCACACTTTTTAAATCATTTTTATCATATCCAGATAAACAATCTAATAATATACTACAATCGTAAACATTATTAACTATTAAACCTACTACATCAGTTTCTTCATTATATGGTATAATACCATATCTACTTATTCTTCCATAAGTAGGTTTTAATCCTATACATCCACACAATGCAGCGGGTGTTCGGATTGATCCTCCTGTATCTGTATTTACTGAACAGTTCAGAATTTTTGATCCAACACAGCTAGCTGAACCACCAGATGACCCACCACATGATAAATATTTTTCATTAAATGGATTTTTTACATTACCTGTGCATGATCCCATTGCAAATTCATCTAAACGCGTTTTCCCAATAATAATTGCCCCATGTTTTTTTAATTTTTTTACAACTGTACTATCATAAGAACTTTTATAATTTGATAATATTTTACTTCCTGCTGTTGTTGGGATACCTTTTGTTATTATATTGTCTTTTAAAACAATAGGAAGACCAAATAATTTTGGTAATTTTAAGGACAATTTATTACATTGTTCATAAATTTCATATAATTTGGTGACTTGTTCATATATTTCATCAATGTTACATATATATGAAAAGCTATTGTATTTATTTATATTTCCATGCAAAACCTTGTTAATAACATGTTTTTCAATAATACTTTTTATATTTCCAGGGGATGATAATATTTCTTTTCTTATTTGGTATATATGAGAATTATTTGATTCTTTATAATTATTATTTT
Organism: Plasmodium yoelii; assembly: GCF_900002385.2. NCBI lineage: Eukaryota > Apicomplexa > Aconoidasida > Haemosporida > Plasmodiidae > Plasmodium > Plasmodium yoelii. The sequence continues at coordinate 825,836 of NC_036179.2, read as the reverse complement.
CATTTGGTGCACTGTGTGCATGAAATTTTTTTTTTTTTATAACCCTATCATTAATATATCGAGCTTTGTTGAATACAAAAAATGGTAACCATTTATTTTTTTCTTTCTTCATATGTCTATCCTTATTTATGTTTTTTGTTCTTTCATTATATATATTTGATTTTGTCCTTACAACCTTCTTGCCGTTAATTATAATAGTGAATTGTAAATTATTGAAAACGCCATAATTAAATAAACATATTATGATATAGAATATTGCTGTGCGATGGAGATACATATTACCCCTTTAAGTATATATATCTTTTCTGCATAGCTTAAAAATTCTCATGTACAATCCTTTGAAACTTTCCTCATTTTTTCAATATATATATATATATTTTTTATTTTTTTTTTCAATTATTTCGGCATTGACATTAACATCGGGTTTATAATATATATAAAGATATATTTTTCTGAATGGATAAAATATTTACATATTTATAGTTATCCTACACTAATAAACACTCTCTTTTGCTTATCATTTTCGTTCGTTTTAAAAAAATAAATAAAATTTTAAAGTATTAAAAAAGATACTCCAAAAATATTTTATATCTTTAAGATAAAAAAATTATTTTATATGCATTAAAATATCACACGAATGCGATTTTTATTATGACTTGTTCAGGGAAAAAAGAATAAATTTTTTTTTTAAGAAATATATAGAAAAATTTATATATGTATACCTATACATATTATTCTACTATTTCGGTGCAACTACAACATATGTATATATATAATATGAATATAGATAGATACAACGATAAATCTATTGGTTATGCATTTAGTTAACTTTTGTTATATTTCCAAAAGTTTCTTGCCCCATTAAAGACTCTAAATATTTTTTTCTACACTATTATTATTTATTTATATTATTTTGTTTAATATACATGTCTTTTAATTTTAAAAATTATATTTATTTATTTAATTATTTATTTTTACATCTCTTCACTACCACTGTTAATGTTGTCATCATATCAATACCATGTACACTTTTATTCATTTCGTTATTTTTATTCATTTCGTTATTTTATTATTTCTAATTACCAAATCGAAACCAGAATGGAAAATAAGAATTATCCATCATGTTCTAGTTCTACTCTTTATATAATAATCACACTCCTTACGAAATGAATACATTCAAGAAAAATATCAAGTTTTTAATTTTAGAAGATGATAAAAACGTTATGATAACTACAATCGCAATACTATAAGAAACATATACATTTATATTTCGTTTTAAGGAATTATAGCTACCATTTTTTATTTATTATTAAATTGGCTATATATACACATACACACATTTTTTTCCTTTTTTTGTTATTAACATATTTGAGATTATTTCCTTGTCAACTTGATGAAATAAATTCTCGAAAAAAAATTGATCATCTTTGTAATTTTTACAATTTCGAATGTTGTGATACTTAATTTATTTTTATCTAAGTAAAAATGAAAATAAACCATCCTTTTTTGCGAATTTATATATATATAATGAATACTTATTTTTATGACCAAAAAAAATGCATAGGTTTTATTTATGAACAGTTCAGAATTATTCGAAAAATGTAACAGTGTATTTGGCTATTTTTTTTTTTTAAGAATATTTAACACATTTCGCATACACATCCTACATAATTTTCGATGTATTCGCAACGCCAATTATAGACTCTTTACTATAATGTTATTGGTTGTATATTATTACTATTTGACTAATTTATATGATAATAACTTTTGTCTATGAATAAAAAATAAATTAAAAAATTAAAAAATTAAAAAATATATGTACATGATAAAAAAAAAAAAAAAAAAATTATTTTAAAATACTACCATTATCGATACAAATAAAAAATTGAAAAAAAATAATGAATATATGTGTGTAGACAAAAAGAAACAAATTGTTATATCCCATTTTCAATCATTTAAAGTTGTTGATTTTTTTATATTACATTCAATGATATATATTATAGTAAAATAAGTATATGCATAGAAAAATAAAGAAATTACCACCATATTTAATTAGCAAAAATAAACAAAAAGTATTAGTATTGTTTCCATAATGTATTTAAAAAAAATAATAAAAATTAAAATGTAAGAAAATATATTTCCTTGTAAAAAAGTGTGTTATTTTTTTAATTAAAAAAATAAAATGGTTTATAAAAACATATATGTAATGTTTGAATTATATAAAAATTCGAAAATAATATTTTGATCAAATATATTAGTACAATTAAATAAAATATGCAAGATGAAAAAGGAGATCATTTTGAGGGAAATTCTTATATCGTTCCTAAATGGAAACAAAATATAAATAGTAATGAATTGGGTTGGAAAAATAAAATCGACATGAATTGTCAAAACAATAATATAGATGAATTTTGTAATAAGAATGAAAAAAAAAAAATAATAAACAATTGTAAAATGTATCCATTAATTTGTGAAGAAGATAAAGACATAAAAAATTTAAAGTGTTCAATATCTACTTCATTAAATAAACTTAAAAAAAATTCTCGTTCAAAAGTAGCATATTATAAGGAATATGAATCGGAAAATTTAGAAGAAAAAGATATAAAAAATGTCAAAAATATAAAAGATATAAAAAAAGAATCTACACATTATGTAAATCAACGTTTTGAAGATGAGGAAGTTCCAAAATGTATAAAAAACAACAGTAAACATATATTTCAAGAATCAAAAATAATTCAAAAAAAGAATAAATCAGATTATGATTTAGAACCACAAGTAATCATTGAAAATATGAACAAGGCAATAAATAATTCGGAATTTATTAAAAATATGAACTACTATTTTGAAGAAATAAATAGTAACACACAATCAAAAGATGAGAATAATAACGATGCACAATCGGATAAAACTTGTTTGGATATAAATATCGAAAAAGACAAATTAAATGAAAAGGAACTCTCCGAATTTATGCCCAAAATAAGCTACAATGATCAAAATGGTGCAATTTTTTCGGAAAAAAATGAAGTAAATTTTGTGGAAAAAAATGAAGTAAATTTTGTGGAAAAAAATGATGCAAATTTTGTGGAAAAAAATGATGCAATTTTTTCGGAAAACGATTTGTTAAAAAATATGAACGCACATGTATATGCTTTTAAAGAACATTGTGATTATTTAAAGATTATATTGAATGAGTTAAAAGATTTAATGAATATTATTTATACTTGTTTTCAGATAAATAAAAATGATAATTGTTTAGAAAAACAAATAAATTCCACTAACATTATAAACAAATGGGATGAATATTTTAGCCAAAACTCAAAGGAAATAAATTTACATGACCATGTCAGCAAAAATATGAATTTTCAAAAAGAATTATTTTATTATAGAACTATTAAAATTAATGATGAAGAAAATATTTATTCATCTGAAATATATAATATTTATGTAAACTGTTTAAAGAAGTTTATGAAAAATGAATTAAGTGTAGCTCTTGAAAATATAAGAAATATTTTAAATAACCCAAATTGCGAAATAAGCAAAGAGGGTGTTGTTAATAAAATAAGGGTAAATAATCTACAGCTAGCTGGTGGCTATACAAAAACGGAATATATTACAAAAGAAAACCAAAATGACGAGAACAACATTTCTACATTATCACTTAGCAAATTAATTAATGACATGTCTTATATTCGACAATATATAGAAGAATTAAAAATGAACTGTATAAAAGAAAATGAGGAGAGTCAAGCTAAAATCAAAAAACAAGCTGACAGTTCAGAAAATGAAAATGGACAAAAAAAAAATGGAAAAAAAAAAAATGAAGATAAAAATGGGCAAAGCGGGTTTGATGGACAAACCGAGTTTGATGGACAAAGTGAAAACAATAATAAATATCAAAATAAAATATCGGAGTTAGAAAACGAGCTTTTAAATACTAAATTGTTGTTAGCCCAAAGTGAAACTATAAGGGAAATAGAACTTAATGAAATAAAAAAAAGCAAATATAACTAATAATTAACAAAAAGGAAGCCATTTCTATTACTGTGTGTGAAATGTGATAGAATGTATGAGGCATGGAAATTTTTTAGAGAATATTGTAAAAATATTATAAAATATAAATAATATGATATATACCAAAATAAAATATTATAATACTATCCCTATTATCATTATCTTATAATAATCTAACTTAAAAAAAATAAATAAATAATAATCTTATCAAATTAAGTACAAATATATTGTGGTAGCATATACATGTGCATATATAATTGTATACACATAATAAATACGGAGAAATAAATAAATAGTATATTTTTTTGAAGCCATTTCACCAAATAACAGAAATATAAATCCTGCCTTATTATAATTTCCTTTAAAAGCATTCCTTTCTTTTCTTATCTTTTCTTTTTCTTTTCTTTTTTTTTTCTTTTTTTTTTCTTTTTTTTTTCTTTTTTTTTTTCCTTTTTTTTTTCTATTTATATATCCTCACCAATTTTGGAAATCATAAATATTTATATTAAAAAAATATTTCGATATTTTTTGTTCGCTATTATTTTGGTACTTAATTTTCGCTACTTATAAATTTTAAACTAAAATAATTTTTTTTTTTAATATTTTTCCATATGTATTTGTACATTTTAAATTATTTTAACACTATTTAATTATACACTCTTAAATATTTTAAATTATTTTTTTTAATAATCTCATTTTTTTTTCTATAAAAATATATGGGCAAATTGCTACCTATACAATAGCACTTATAATATATTCATTTGTGTACGCAAAAAATACATAGTATATTCAAATTTTATTATGTTGCAAAAAATATATGTTAATTTTTTCTTTAAATAAATATAATGTCCATTGTTTTATATTATATTTACATTTTACTATATAATATTGCATATAATACTACATGTTTACATACATATAATACTACATGTTTACTATTTACATACATACATATATATATATATATAATACTACATATTATACATATTTATAATATTTATAATCCATAAAATAATGTTTACTAATTCCCTATGAACATAAAGGAGAGAATTTTCCTCCTTTTTTTTTTTTTTTTATTTTCCCACTTATTTACATATAATATCATTTAAGTTTTTTTGTTGTATAAGTATATATTATATATTCAAGTTATTCCATATTCTTAATTTTTTTTTTTTTTTTTTTTATAAATATACAAGCATAAGTACGTACTTTATATGTATGTGCATATATGCGTTTAAGTATTGATTATATTTGGTGCTTTCTAATTATAACTTTTATACAATACTTTAAATTTTTATTTTACATTTTTGTTAAGTAAAAAAAAAAAAAAAAAAAAAAAAAAAACACATACATACACAATGAGTAGCAAAATGGAAACCCCCAAAGATTTGTCTGAAATGACTGATAGCGATTTTTCTAATATCGAAGACAAAACTGATGATAAAAATGAGCCGAGTGAGCAAAATGAAAAAAATGAACCAAATGAACCAAGTGAAAAAAATGAGGATGAAAAAAAAAATAAAAAGAAAATTTCATTAAAGAAACCAAAGAAAAAATCATCCATATCTTCAAAAACTAGCCAAAAAAATAATAAAAAAGTTATTCAAAATAAAACAAAAAAAAAAACAAATGGACTATTAGCTTGCCCGCCTCCACCTACACATCCTCCCCCACCACCACCACCTCCATTTATTCCAAAAGAAAAACAACAAAATTGGAAATTAAAAAAAAAAACAAACAATTCTGATATTAATAATGATATAATCTCAATAACTACTTATCCAGCTAATAGTAATAATAATAATAATAATAATAATAATAATCCACATTATAGAATAAATGAACCACATATGTATAATAAAAGTTTAAGCATTCCTTCCATTCCTGGTCCGACTCCTCCATATCCTTCAAACATTTATAACCATCCTGTCTCTAACATAAATTCTCCACCATGTACTAACACAAATATAAAAGTAAATTTACAAACAAATCATAATTATAATAATAATTTTAAAAAAAATTATAAAATAAATAATATACCTGAATCAGAATCATATGTTATGACATCTCCAACATTAATTTCATCATCTGCTCAACAAACAAATACACCAATGAATATACATGTTGATAGAAAGCATACTCTTATATCTAATAATTCGATAACTCAAAATAAAGATTATCCATATATTGATATACAACACAATAATAATAATATGCTTTCATTCCCATCAAGCCCAAAACAACCATATTCAAATATCTCAATTCCACCAAACCCTAACTACTATTCACCAAATAATTTACGTCCAACAGATTATATAGAAGATAAAATATATTACCCAAACTATCAAAATAATATTGATCATAATAATACTCCTAAATATTACCAACCAGGTAATTTTAACCCTCATCCCTCCCTCCTCTCTTTCCTTCTTTAATTTGGCTGCCTTTCCTATGCCATTATCTATGCCATTATCTATGCCATTATCTATGCCATTATCTATGCCATTATCTATGTCATTTTTTATGCCTTTCCTATGCCACTTCTTTGCCTTTTCTATACCATTATCTATGCCATTTTTTATGCCACTTCTTTCCCTTTTCTATACCATTTTTATGCTTTCCCCTTTTCCGCCCACTGTTCAGTCGTAAATGCCTGGAATGGCGCCGCACCGCCTCCTATTCCAAACAATCCCTATCAAGGAAATCCGAAATTTTCACCACGTAAAATATTTAATCCATTATTTCATCTATTATTTCATCCATTATTTCCTCAAAATATTACCTTACCATTATGATGATACATATACATATTTTATATGTGTTCATATTTATTTAGATGATTATAACCCCGAGAAAATGAACTATAAGGATAAGCCAATTAGAATGGACAATGCCCCTTATGATCCAAAACCACATAATATAATTATTACAAATGTAAATACACACTATTTTTTTTTCAAAAAAATTAAATACATAATTTATTTGTTTATATTTTTTGATTTAACCCAAAGAGTATCATATTATGTCCATATATGGAACATAAATTTATTCATATACTTTATTCATATTTTATTTTCATATAGATACCAAAAAATTTAACATCAAGAGATATCATGGAAACATTTAAATGTATGGGAAATGTTTTAGGAGCAGGAATTATGATGACCAGCAAGGTATTTTTCTTGCCTGTACATGTTGTATACTCTTATTTATTTTATTACATTTTATTATACTTTATTACATTTTACATGTTATTCGCACATTTACTTATGACCATTTTTAGGGAGAACATTCAGGGTGTGCCTACGTGACATTCCCAAATATCGAAATCGCAGCATTGGCAGCAAGTATCAAATTTAAACAACTAAATTTATTTTTCCACTTTCAATAAATATAAGTTTTGTAATTGTGGAAATAGGGGATTTCTCTATATTTTTTTTTGGTAATAATAATTTATATTTTTTTTTTTTTTTTTTTTTTTTTTTCATAGGCCGATATGATGGAGGGACATTGAATAATCAGAAAATAAAAGTGTTTATAGAATAAAAATAATTAATAAAAATTTTAAATATATAATATTGGAAACAATATAGTTTAGTACATATAGTTTAATGCATATAGTTTAAACATATTTTATGTGTGTATTTATTTACATATATAACAATTTGTATAAATGTGTGTACAAACATAAAATATATGTTAATCTTAAATATAAATAAAATGCCTATTATTATGTTTTATGTACAATTTTAATGAAGAGTATTATTATTGTTAGTTAATTTACATATCACCCAATTAATTGTTGATATATAATAAGTGGATTAAATATGTTTGCACACATTAAATGTATAGTATATTGTAGTTACCTTAATTGTTCATATATTTATAGTTATATGGTAAGTGTTAAGTATATAAATTAATTTATAAGTTTATTTTTATGGTTATTTACATATTTCCTTTTTTTTTCGTACTTTTGAAAAATAAAATATATATGCACACATTTTTATTAACATTAATTTTGCATGTCTTTGAAAATATTATTAATACTACTCTACATTTTATATTACTTATGAGTGTATATATAGCTATGTATATATATATTTATTTTTTTTTTTTTTCATTTTAAAATTTTTCAAGTTTTCAAATATTTGATGCTTTTTTAACGTTTTTCTTTTTTTGTATTTATTTATTCGATTATAAAAAATGGGAAAAATATGATAAGTGAAACCCCGTATTTTTAGAACATTGTATGTTAACATGATTACATATATATATATATTACTATATATATGCACGTATGTTTACAAAAAAATTATATTTTATGAGTAAATACATATGTGTGCTTATGCTTATTTTTGACGTTTTCGTTATTATTATCATTTTACATTACTTTATTATTTATTTCACTTTTTAACGATACTTTATAAGCACACACATGTACGTAACTGGTAGTCCCTAGTCTATAAACAAACTATAATTTACACTTACATGTTAAACAAATTAATTTTCATAAACATTTTGATAGCTTATACTGCTATCTACACACATACAATTCCGTATGGCTTTATTGTATTTATATATATATTATATGTACATATTTTTTTTTTACTTTAAAAATATATGCTTAGGATTGGCTGCTTTTTTACCTGTCATTGTAATAACTTTTTTATATTTTTTATATTTTTTTCTGAATTTGTCATATTTCTAATTTTTTTCGCTATTTTTTCGCTATTTTTTCGCTATTTTTCGCTATTTTTCGCTATTTTTCGCTATTTTTCGCTATTTTACCGCTATTTTACCGCTATGTTGCCACTATGTGCCGCTATTTTTTATTTATCCATTGCTTAAGCAAATCGAAAAAAGGAAAATATAAATTCACAATGTTGATAAGTATTTACAATATATACATGTGTATGCAGTATATTTGCACATTATGTTTATACCGATTGATAAAAAATGAAAAGTTTGACTTAATAATACAGAGGATAATATGATGACATATTAAAACAAAATAAAGAAAAAGTAAACAAAATAAAGAACGAAATATTTTTTTCCTTTTTTTTTTTCCTTTTTTTTTCCTTTTTTTTTCCTTTTTTTTTCCTTTTTTTTTCCTTTCTTTTTCCTTTCTTTTTTGTTGTTTTTAAAATAGATATGCGCGTAAATATGTGCTTTCGCACTTGCTGGTGTTATTTTACCAAGCCAGTGTTATAAATTCATATATCTACAATTATATTAATTCATTTGTTTACATATTTAAAACAGTTTGTCTTTTTTTGTTCCCTACATTTTAACCTTTCCCAATTTAATTACATGATATGTAATTGCAAAATTGTAAAACTATAATTTTACCAAAATATGCTTATTAAAATTGATAGATATTCACATATATGTATTTTATACATGCGAGGTTGCGTAAAATTGGTATTATATTCTAATTAAGAACATTTAATTTTGTTCTTGCAATTTTAGGAAAAAATAATAAACAACGTTATTAGTTATTATTTTTGTATTCCCCCTCCTCTTGTTTTTTTTACAACACTATTTTAATTAATGTTATTATAAAAAAAAAAAAAAAGGGACAAATTCGGTTGGAACCCCTCAAAATTGACTAATATAAAAATATAAAAATAAAAAATATCGAAAAATAAAAAATATCGAAAAATAAAAAAATATAAAAATATAAATATATATATATTCCATTAAATGTGATATTTTTTAAATATACAATTTTAATCGTAAATTATTAAAAAGGGGAAACAAATAAAAAATATTAATAAAAAAAAAAAAATATATATATATATATATATATATATTATATGGTACACCAGTATATATAATCATTAGTGAGATTGGGGGCTATAAAAAAATTAGAGAAAATATATGAGGGGGGGGAATGGAAAAAATAAAGCCAAACCCAAGCCGCAAATAATAAGAGTATACAAATATTTCCATATTATATTATAAATAAGATAATATCTTCTTAATCGAGTTTATTTATAATAATGACAATTTTTCCATAATCATATATGCATTAATAATTTTACTAATGTTAATAAGTATATAATATTTTTATATATAAAAAAAATGTTCATGAGATGGCTCGTTTGTTTGTACATATATAAAAATGTTTTTTTTTATATACATTATTTTGTACGTACATAAATAAATAGTAAAGAATAATTTAGAGAATCGGCAAACCAAGCCAAACCAAACCAAGCTAAACTCCTGTGCATATAAAAAATAAAGTACAACAATAAGGTATAATATATATACATATATATATACATATTTATAATGCAAAAAGTAAAATGGGGGATATTTTTTATGAACAAAATAAATAATATACATATATAATTCATATAGCAGGGCAATACTATTTTATTCCAAGCACCCTCGTTATAGAAAATATAAAAAAAAAAAAAATTCAAAGAAAATATTGCATATGTATATATAATAATACATACCCCACTAGTTAAATATATTAAATATTTTATATATGGGGTTGGTATATTTATTATTTTTATGGATTTCGGTAAATGTTCTTAAATATGATAAATAAATGCATATATATTATATAATAATAAAAAATATGCATATCTATAATATTTTCCCACCTTTTTTTTAATAGCATAAAAAATTGCAATAATAGTAAAATAAAAGAAAATTAATATTTATAAAAATAAAAATAAAAATAAATAAAATAATAATAAATATTACAAATTAGAAAAATAAAGAATTATACCAAATTAAAGATTTATGTATGGTATATAAAAAAGATATAAACATTATTTACATGAACATTTAAACTAATAAAAAAAAAAAAAAAAATGGGAGCATACAAGTATATTCAAGAAATATGGAAAAAAAAACAATCAGATGCTATGCATTTTTTGCTACGTGTCAGAACTTGGGAATATAGGTAAATTCATCAAAAAAAAAAAATATAAAAAAAAATATATATATAAGTATATATATATATGTATGCATGTATGTATATACAATGCTTTGTAACTTTTATGTACTCATCGATTCGAGGCCCAAGCCCTGAACTTATGGCCAGGGCATACTCGCCTCACTGTTTGCTATTTATACACAAAAAATAATGAAAATAATGACAATAATAATGATAATGATACGGAATATAGTTGACTCTCAACTTCCAGCTTATAAAACTTTTATTATATACTTACATATTTACATATTTATTCACAGGCAATTACCAGTTGTGCATAGAGTATCCAAGCCTAGTAGACCAGATAAAGCAAAACGATTAGGATATAAAGCTCTTCAAGGGTTTGTAATATATAGAGTAAGAGTTAGAAGAGGTGATAGAAAAAAGAGAGTAAGAAAAGGTGTTGTTCATGGAAAACCAAAACATCAAGGTGTTCACAAACAAAAATCAGCAAGAAATTTAAAAAGCGTTGCTGAAGGAAAAGTTGGTAAAAGCATATGTGGAAATTTAAGAGTTTTAAATAGTTATTGGGTAGGTCAAGATGCAGTATATAAATATTATGAAGTTATATTAGTAGACCCAATGCATAATGCAGTAAGAAATAATCCTAGCATAAATTGGATATGTGATTCAGTACATAAACATAGAGAATTGAGAGGTTTGACATCGGCAGGAAAGAAATATAGAGGCTTACGCGTTAAGGGTCATTTATCTGCTAAGAGCAGACCATCTATAAGAGCTAATTGGAAGAGAAGACAATTAATTAAATTAAAGAAACGTAGATAAACATAGAAAATGCTGTATAAAAATATCGAGAGAAATTCAAAAAAAATAAAAAAATAAAATAAAATAATAATAATAAAATAAAATAATAATTTTTTAATTAATTTTTAAACGAAACTTTTTGATGAAAACTACTGTATATATGTGTGCATGTATACATATATCTTTTGTATCACAAAAATATGAACAATATACATGCATTTTCCAAATTACATATACAAATATATATGTATATGGATATGTATATATATTTTGCATGTGCGTTATTTTCGTTTATTTTACTTTTGCCTTAAAAAAAAAAAAAAAGAAACTTTTACTACTTATTAAGAAGAAAAATATATTTTTTTAATACAATTATACCAATATTCATACATAAAATATGTATAGAAAATATATTGGTATATATAATTCTTTGCAAAAAAAAAAAAAAAAAAAAAAAAAAAAAAAACCTTTACAACAATGTTGTGGCTCGTAAGGAAAATGAATAAGTTTGTAAGTTGTATGTCACAAAGAAAAAAAAAGTTAAAAAATAATTTTTTTAAATAAATAAAAATAAGGTATGGAAATATAATACTATATGATGAGTGATTGTTTTAAATATGAAATATTTTTTAATTATATAATCATCCTGTTAATAGATAAAAAAAAACTAACTAATTTATTCCTAAAGTATTTATGATATTTTTTTTGAGTTGCTAAAATTTACTACACATGTTTTTCATTTATTTTTTATCCATGTAGTGTGGCTACAAAATAATAAAACATAAACGTTTTTCACTTGCTATTTTAATTACCCTTACACACATATATATAATATATTGAATAAATTTAATTATTAAAAAAAATAATATAGCTACTTCCCCCAAATTGGATATAATAAGAAATACATGTACTTGCAATTTTTTTTTTTGAATTATTTAAAATTTTTATGGGGATATGCCTTGTATGAACGATAAGCAAACAAGCAAATAAATAAATGACAAACAAATAAATGACAAACAAATAAATGACAAACAAATAAATGAGCGATAAATACATGAGCGAGCGAGCATGTATGCTAGCAGAAGTGAAGATATAAATAGCTGAAATGGGAACATGTTCGCGCCTTAACAATTGTGATATATCTTTTAAATTTTGTACTTTATATTTTATATTGTTTTAAGATAATTTTTTAATTTAGAATATAAATTTTAAATATATCAATAATGAAATGAAAAAAATTACTAAGCAAACATGTTTAGTTGTTTTTTTATTTGACTAGCCAACTGGTTATAACTAAAAGAAGGAAGTGTGCAGAGCTTGGAAAAGGATAACTTTTTTTGTAAAATGCGTTTCCTTTTTTTAACTAGTTGTTTTTTGTGGGCTGTATTAAATTTGTTCTTTGTTTGGAATAAAAAAATTATAACATTAAAAAAAAATGCACATATATTAAACCCTATTAAAAAAGAAATACCACTTAATTGGAAAAAAAACAATGTACTAAATAAAATTAATTTTATTTTTTACAAAAAAAAAAATGAATATGAAATAAAAAATTTAGAAAATGTTCCATTATTTGTAGTTACAAACAAATTTGATGAAATTATTTTGTCCTTTGATCCAGATTATGAAATAAATAATCACGCTGAAAAAAATGCAACCACTCAATCCATCAAATATAGTAATACCGAAGTTAATCAAAATTTATACGATGATATAATTTTAGAAAATTACAATAATAGCTTGCTGTTTCCTGTAATAAAAAAAAATGAACAAGTCAGAAAAGAAATAGACCTTAATAAAATACACAATAATGATTGTATAGGAATATTTTTTTTTGATCTAAAAACAGCGGAAGCATACAAAGACGATATTGCTCATTTATATAATAAAAATTTAAAAGATAAAAATAATAATAAACTTTTTTTTGGATCAAAAGTAAAATTTACTAATCTTGATTATTTTCTAAAATTAAAAAAATCATTAAGTTCGAAAATTGATTTTGTTTTAGTACCCAATTATAACGAATTACAAAATGTTCTAAAAAATAAAAAAATATTTTATGGCACACCAATATATTATATAAATAAAATAACTTTGCGAAAATCAACTATTAAGAAAACTTTTTATGATTTATTTTTTCGAAAAAATTTAAAAAAAGTCAAACTTGAATTATATCCAAATATTTTTATAACATACACAATTAAGGAAGAATATGAAAAAGAAGACCACACTAATAAAGATGAAAAAAAATTGTCTTTATATATACAACTTGAAACGATTGATAAAAAAAAATATATACCTATTTTCTTTTCCTATGAACATGCTTATTATTTTTATAAGCTTTTTATAGCTAACTTTAAAGATCATTTTACTGAATATATACTTCCAAAACCACAAATAATTTTAAACACGTTTGAAAGTTTATTAATGCTATTAGATATGGCAAATAATAATAAACTAAAAGAATTTCATAACCTGTTTTTTGTCCCCACTAGCCACATGTATGATGAAAAACTTTATTCCACACAAACCAACGTTTTCACGTTTTATTTCAACAAAATTTTCCAAAAAATAAAATATGACTTGTTCAGGTCGTTCAGGAAAAACTTAAACTACCTAATATCGGACTATTTGTATGGGTAGTTTTGAAAGTTACGGAATTGCGAAAAAAAAATTGTAAACTGGAATTGCGAAAAAAAAAATTGTAAACTGGAATACGAACAAAATTGTAAACTGGAATGCGAACGAAATTGCACACATTGAACCGATCCAAATAAATTCGCCACATATATATATATACTTATTTATATATGTTTACTTATTTATACATGTTTGCATATGCATATATGAACAATGACCAGCCAACTCATTGATAGCCAGAACGGTTGTTTATTACTATGCTAATATGGTTATAAAAAGTCGTTCTATAAGGAAACGTATGTATATTAAATGCAAAAAGCTAAAGAAAGAGAAATAATTTTGTGTGCAATAAATAGCGTGGAAAAATTATGAATTGTTCATATTTTTTTATTGTTATATATTATTTTAGTTATTTATTATAGCTAGTTATTTGTATTTTTTTTTACTTGTTTTTTATAGTATTTTTTAATTTCACTTTGTAAGCATGATGTATTAACATTTTGTGCATTTGTTATATGAAAAAAGCAAATTAAAACATAAACTTTTAATCCTCATTTTTTTAATAACTATTTTGAAGCATATTATATTAGCAATAATTAATCAAAAAATAATAATAAAATAAATGGATAATCAATTAAAGCTCTATATTTTCACATACACCTAACGGTGTTGCTTTACTATATTTTTTTTTTTTTCCTTTGTTTTATAAAATACATATTATTTTTTAAAAAAAGTGAAAATGTGAAATAGTATTTATGAAATTGCAAATATACAATATATGTTTTTTTTTTTTTTTTTTCACAAATTGGGAAAAAACTAAAAGTATAAGAAATACCATATATTACTCAAAATATGTATATGAATGTATAAACCATTTGCTTGCTTTTAAATGTGTAAAAAATAAAGAAAGAAACATGTCGAAAAAGATTATAGATAGGATAAAGTGGAACGAAATTATAAAGTTTCAAATTAAATTAAAAATACATTAAAAGTTCGAGAATGCGAATTGTATTGTTTGGGGCACCTGGGGTGGGTAAAGGCACATTTGCTGAAATATTAGCAGAAAAAGAAAAACTAAAACATATAAATATAGGTAATATTTTAAGGAATGAAATAAAAAAAAAAACATCAATAGGGAAAGAAATAAATAAAATAGTTAATAGTGGAAATTTAGTTCCAGACAATATAATAACACATATTATTAATGAGGAAATAAAAAAATGCTCTATTAATAATACAAACAATAATTTTAAAGGGTTTATATTAGACGGATTTCCTAGAAATATAAACCAAAGTAAAGAATTAATAAAAATAACAAATATTGATTTATTTGTTAATATATTTTCCCCAAAATATATATTAATTAAAAAGTTATTAGGAAGAAGAATTTGTACTATTTGCAATAACTGTTTCAATATTGTTAATATCAAAGATAAAGATTTTGATATGCCTCCACTTTTACCGTCCAAAAATTGCCATATTTGTAAAGGAAATGCTAATTTAGTTAAAAGAGGTGATGATAATGAAGAAACTATTTTACATAGATTAAATTCTTATGAATCGAGTAATGCACAAATTATTGATTTTTTTAAAAATTTAAAATATAATTTTATAGATTTTGAAATAAAAAAGGGAATAAAAGATTTTGATGAATTTCACAAAACAATTTTAAGCAATTTTAAGAAATTTTAAACATTTTAAGCATTTTAAGCAATTTTAAGCAATTTTAAGCATTTTAAACAATTTTAAGCATTTTAAACAATTTTAAACATTTTAAGCAATTTAAGCAATTTATGGCTACATATGTCATGAGAATATGTGTGTGCATTTTATTTACTAGCCATTTTGCTTGCTATTTTTTTTTTTTTTTTTTTTTTTTTTTTTTTTAAACTTTTTGGCTTTCTCTTTTTAAGAGTATATTTGTAAAATGAAGGGAGAGTCAAACAGTTTATGGAAAACAAAAAATAATTAAAATGTTATAAAAAAAAATACACAAACATATTTGATCTAACTATAGGACATGCATATATAAGCATGTACATTTTTAAACAAAATAAATTCACATGTTTGAATTTCTATCTTTTTTATAATTATAATTATATGGCTTGGTATTTTTGTTTCTATTATATGCCATTAAGTGTTGTACATTTGGGTATAATGTTACAACAGGTTTTAAATTTACAGATTTTGAATTTACAGATTTTGAATTTTGATAATTATTTGGATGAAAATTATTATTTGTTAAAATTCTTGGCTTAACATTTCTTTCATATGGATGATATATATTGTACATATTTGGATAATGATGATTATTATTTATTTTTCTTTTTTTTGTAATTAAATGTTGTTGTGCTAAGTTATCAAGTACTATTGGTCTATCTTCATCAAAATGCTTATTTCTTTCATCTCTTTTTTGAACTCCCGTTTTACCTCTTCCATATTTTCGTTTCCCTATTATTCCCAAATCTTCATCTACTCTTATTATTCTACCATCTAATATTGAATTATTAAGAAAATTAACAGATTGTGTTGCACCTTCTTTTTTTTTATATACTACAAAACAAAAACCACATGGCGACTTTTCAGTTCTGTGCAATCCCATTATTATGTTTTCGACTTCCCCGGCTTTATTCATATGCTATAAAAAGAGAATAAGAAAAAAACCAAAAAAAATAAAAAAAAACCCAAAAAAATGAATAAATAAAAAAAAAACCCAAAAAAATGAATGAATGAATGAATGAATGAAAAAGCACAAAATAGTGTGCCTATTTTGGCATATGACATTTTCGCACCTCGTATATTTGCTGCTCTGTTGTATAAATGGATAAATTGCCAATGTAAACAGTTTTAGAATATTGTATTTTATTTAGCCAATCTTCATAATCATTACATAATGCCCTATCATAATATTTTCTTTTTTTATATACCTCTTCATATAAGTGTGACATTTTAAAAAAAAAAAAAAAAAAAAAAAATTAATTCGGATAAATATATAAGTGTAATATGCCCATTCAAATTGATATTGTTTGAGTTGAAAGATACGGGAAAAAGTTTGTCTATGCTTTCCACTTATTTTTTGTTTATATTTAAAAATAAAAAAAACATATTTGGAGAGAATAACTAGCTATAGATAGAGTGTTTAAAAATGGTCCAATTATATGAACAACGAATTGAAAGGATGCACATATAAATATGACAATTTGCTTAAATATATCTTGACTAACTTGATATATCTTGGCTAGCTTCATATATCTTGGCTAACTTGATATATCTTGGCTAAAATTGTAATATAGCATTCACTGCAATATAAAATTTAAGCAATTCAAGTAGAGGGTTATGATCTATAGCAAAAGTATCAATTTTTATAAATTAATATAAAAAAATTGTTTTATATATATCACGAAATATCAAACAATTAATAAAAAAAACAAAAAAAAAATATATTATATAATATATATATGCATTATTTTATTATATATATCTTTCTCTTGTCAATATATAAGTGCTATTTTAAAGTATGCAATACCGAAGTAAAATTATTTAAAAAAAAAAAAAAAAAAAAAAAAAAAAAAATATATATTTATCTATTTTATATTGTGACACTACAATAGTTTGAAAAAATATTTTATTTATTTTTTTGAAAATTGGAATCTCATTAAAATATAAAAATAATAAATGGGGATACAAAAGATTTATTAAGCTCCAAAAATTAACACATACACATGCATAATACATGCATAATACATACATGATACATACATGATACATACATAATACATACATAATACATACATAATACATAAATAAATACATAAATAAATAAATACTACATGTATACTTGATTTTTAGCCAAAAAGGGAAGAGTTATTAAAAATTTCGAACAAAATTGGAACAAAATTGGAACAAAATTGAACAAAATTGAGAAGCATTTAAATTTTTGGAAAAATGAAAGGGGTATCAATAAAACAACTTGATGGGATAATAATATTGGATGAAGATGGAAACAGAATTGCAGTAAAATATTATACAAATATATTAGAAAATAAAGGAGACGATAAAAATAGAAATAGTTGTGAAAATAATTATATAAATAATAAAGAACATATGGATAACATCTATGATGAACCATATAATAATTTAAAAACAGTAGATAATCAAAAACAATTTGAATATAACATAATTAATAAAATTAAAAAAACATCTTCCTTATTAAACGAAATAGAAATTTTATCATCAAATCAATATATTATATTATCTTTATTAATAAATGATATATATATATTTATTGTTGGAGATGAAAATAATAATGAACTTATTTTATATGAAATTATGAAATCTATTCAAGATTCTTTAAATAGTATAACAAATAATAATATTGGAAAAAAACAATTAATAGATAAATTAGATTCAGTTTATCTACTTTTAGATGAAATTATTGATAATGGAATTGTTATGGAAACTAACCCAAATGTTATAGTAAATCGATTATATATGAATGAAGATGATATACAAGATTTGACATCTTTAAATCAAGCAATATATTCAGCAAAGGACAATATAATTAGAAGTTTATTAAGTGGTACTTGATTTTATTTTATATTTTTTATCTTTATAATAATTTATCTTATATAATTGTTTTCGTCTTATATAAAATATAGATTATCTCGATTTACATTCAAAAAAAAAAAAAAAAAAAAAAAATACCCATTTTTAATATTTACATCCTTTATTTTACATACATTTTTATCCGATATATAATTTATATTTTCCGTAGAATAAATAAACATGAATTACATGTAGTATTAGTATATTATATGTGATGTTTTTTTTTTTTTTTTCTTATATCTTTGATACTTATCAAATTAAAAAAAAAGAATTGGTAATAATAAAAAGGGAATATCCACACTTGTGTGTAATATATATAAAACAAATACAAAGGTAGCATACTGCAATGCAAAGGTAATACAACACAACATGATGCGGCACAGCATGATGCCTAACTAATGCCTAACTACTTTTCATTACTTCTACCTACCAATTTCTTCGCATTGTCTATATGAATCCTTTAAAGTATACTAACAAAATGAATGAACAATGTTAACAAAAAAAAAAAATTAATATCAATTAATATAACAAATATTTATGTACAAAATTTTGATCATAAATATAGTAATTTATTTTTTTTCATCTTTGATATTTTCTGAATTTAATTTTTGTTTTTTTTTTTTTTCTTCTTTTATTTCCTTTTTTAATTCTCCTGGCTTATTTAATTCATCTTCTTTTTCATACTCTCTTTTTTTCCCTCTCCATTTATCTTTTTCTTTATTTTCACTTCGATATCGATCTCCATATTTTTCATCATATCTTCCGTCATGTTTTCCGTCATGTTTTCCATCATATTTTTCATCATATCTTCCGTCATGTCTTCTCTCATGTCTTCCATCATGTCTTCCATCATGTCTTCCATCATGTCTTCCATCATATCTCTCTCCATATTTTTCTCCATATCTTTCATCATATCTTTCTCCATATCTTTCATCATATCTTTCCCCATATCTCTCTCCATATCTTCCGTCATATTTATTTCTGTCTCTATCTCGATAATCCTTTTTATATCCATCTCTCTTCCAATATTCTTTTCTATACCAGTTCCTTTCCCTACTCCGACTGTCTCTACTTCGTCGTTCTCTGCTTCTGTCTCTGCTTCTGTTCCTGCTTCTGTCTCTGCTTCGTCTGTCCCTGCTTCTTCGTTCTCTGCTTCGTCTGTTTCTGCTTCGGCAGTCTCTACTTCTCCTTTCTCTACTTCGCCTTTCTCTACTTCGCCTTTCTCTACTTCGCCTTTCTCTGCTTCGCCTTTCCCTACTTCGTCTGTCTTTAATTATGTAACTTCCTTTCCCCCATTGGCTATTAGATTCATAGCCAGGTCTATAATCATCAGATGGCTTTTTCTTTTCTGGTTCATTATAATATTTTTTGTTATCATTTTGATATTTATTCATATATTTATTTTGCTTATCTATATTTTTATATTTATTTTCATATTCATTTTGTGAACTTTTATCATATTTGCTGTATCCACATCCATCTTCTTTACTAATTATTTCTGTATCTGGAATGTTATTATTTTTTTTTATATTTTTTTTTTCAAAATAGTCTGCAGAATTAGGCAATATTTTAGCATTGGCTTGATCTGTTTGGATATTCTCCTGTATCCGAGTTATATTATCTATTTTGTTTTCTTTTCCAGTTTTGGTTTCTTTTCCAATTTTGGGTTCAACTTCGTTTGAAGCGTATTTGTTTTTTATTCCTTGGGGTTCGGTATCTGCGAATGTAAAATAAATTGAATTAAGGATTCGTTAAATGGGTTGGTAAACTTGGGTGCCACAAGTTAAAAAATAAAAAGAAAAAAAAAAATAAAAAGAAAAAAGCAGAAAATAAAAAATAAAAAGCAAAAAATAAAAAATAAAAAGCAAAAAATATATGACTTGTTCATATTATTTTTCACATTATTTTTTCGCATGACTTGTTCATATTATTTTTCGCATTATTTTTCACATTATTTTTCACATTATTTTTCACATGACTTGTTCATATTATTTTTCACATTATTTTTCACATTATTTTTTCACATGACTTGTTCATATTATTTTTCGCATTATTTTTCACATGACTTGTTCATAATATTTTTCACATTATTTTTCGCATGATTTTACGCATGATAAATGTGCAATTTACCTGGCGGAAGAGAATGGGCTAGCTGAGAAGCCAACTGTTGAGGAATGTTGCCGCTATACTTATTCATAAAATACATTTTTCTATATTTTCCAACATTCATAAATCTAAAATTTTCTTGTATTTTTTTTTTTAAATTAACTTTTGGAGCATCTCTTTTTTTATAACTTTTTGTCATAAAACTATGAGCAGCTTTAATGTTACATCTTTGTTGAATAGGTTCAGGTAAAGGATGGGTTCTAAACCATGGATGGCTTAAAGCATCATGTGCTGATATTCTTTCTAAAGGATCCCATTTTAAGAGTTTTTTGAAAAGATCTAATCCGATTTCTCCAACACCATTTAAATTTTTTATAATATTTTCTGTTTCTATTTTTTTAGTTTGATTTAAATTATTGATATTACTTGGATGTATTGGATTAAATTTTATTTTATTCCATAATGGTAATCTTTTCAAAATTTTATAATCATTATTATTGGGTAACCCTATTTTATTTACTATAACTTTTAAAATATCTGATTCATTATCAGCAGTAAATAAAGGATTACTTGTTAATAACTCTCCTAGAACACATCCACAACTCCACATATCTACACTTGCTGAATAATTTTCTGAACCTAATAATAATTCTGGTGGTCTATACCATAAAGTAATAACTCTGTTTGTCATGTTAGATGCAAAACTATCTATATGAAATCTAGCTAATCCAAAATCAGCTAATTTTAATATACCATTTGCATCCATTAATAAATTTGCTATTTTTATATCTCTATGTATTACATTATTTTTATGACAATATTCTAGTGCTTGGAATAACTGTATCATTATATTTTTTATTTCACCTATTGTAAATAAATTCATATTTTTATATCTATCTTTTTGCTGACGTTCTTCTCGAAGCAGCTCACTATATCCAGATAAATCAAACGGGACGTATTCAAAGACCATCCAAATAGAACCACATGCATTCACTTTTTTCTCCATTGCATTCTTATCACACAAATGAGAATCGCTATCACAAGAAATGCCGTCACTACTTTCGCTGCTATCACTACTTTCGCTACGTTCGCTACTTTCGCTACTTTCGCTACTTTGCCTATTTTGAGAAACGGGCCTATCGTTGGCTAACTTCTTTTTTAAAACTGAAGTTGGCATCATATACGAATCAATGGGTTTATCTTTTACATTTTGATAATTTAAAAGTTGATTTTTATTTTCAAAATTGTATAAAATATTATGTGTTTTATTTTCTTCTGGAATCAAATTTGTACGAATAACGCCAATAAGTTCAACAACATTTTTATGTTGTAATGAATTGAGTATAGATATCTCTCTTATGTATGTTTTAGCTAGTCCTTCTTTATTTCCATTTAGCTTTAATTTTTTTAAAGCAATTCTTTTATTATTTTCTATATCTTCAGCCATCCATACATCACCATATGCACCTTGCCCGACCTGATGAAGTTTAACAATATTTTTTACTTTTATTTGTAATTCTCCTTTAATAGAATATAATAATAATTCATGTATTATATTATTTTCATTTTCTGTTTCGTTTTTCATTGATTTTATTTTTTTTAAAATATCTTTTTTTGTTTTTAAAATTATATTTGAATTATATGTTGGGGAAAATAAAGAACCCATATTTTTAATTGAACCATCTTTCGATTCTTGTAATTTTGTCTGGTCGTTTGACTGGCTGTTTGACTGGCCGTTTGGTTGACCGTTTGACTGACCGTTTGACTGCCCGTTTGGCTGGCCGCTTTGACCAGTTTTTATATTATTTAAATTATCTTTTACTATGTCATGAGTTTGTTCAACAACTGAATCAGCATCTAAATGAAAAGGTGATTCAGAGTTATTTTCATTGTGTGCATCTGGTTCAGTATTTAGAATTGGTATTTTAATTTGGGTATTTTCAATTTTATCTCTTTTATATATATTTAAAATGTTAGACAATTTAATTTTATTATTTCCTAGAATAGTATTAATTAAATGGTTATCTTTTTTTATTAGACTTATTAATATATCTTTTACAATTTCTTTATTTTTACATTTATATAAATTTAAAAAATTATAATTTATATATATATCCCATAATATATTAATATTTTTATTTATTTCTTTAAATTTTTTATATTTATTTAAATTTATTTTATTCCATAATATATTTTCTAAATCTACATTTTGAGGTAAATTTGATCTCATATTATTTTTTATGTCTCTTATTAAATATTTTGAATCAAATTCATCTTTAGTTGTTTTTCCATTATTATTGTGTATATCTATATAACCCAAAAATATATTTTCATCATTTTTTTTGGAGGGTTTAATTAAATTTTTATACACATTAATAGCATCTTCATCACATAAATTATTAACAACATTTTCTATATCTTTCCATATTTTATTTTGAATTTCTTTTTTTTTTATAACACAAAAATCATATAAAAATTTATATTTTAATTCACATAGTTTAGATAAAAAACAAGGGTTCTCTATATTTTTTAAAAACTCATTTCTTATATTATTTTCAAGTGTATTGGTTTCTAAAAAAAAATTCTCATTTTCTGAAAAAAAATGTTTACCTGGCCCCCCTCGGAAAATGTTAAGAAAAAATTCTTCTTCGTTTTCATCCTCATTCATTTTGTTATTTTTTTCCACAAAAAAAAGAAGAGAAAAAAAGAAGAGAAGAAAAAAAAAGAAGAGAAAAGGGAAGGGAAGGGAAGGAGAGAAAAGGAAAGGGAAGTTATTCGGAAAATCTATTATCACTCATGAAAAAATGAGTGATTAAATATATATAAAACTATCCCATGGATGTTTTTTTTTTCTTTTTTTTTTTCTTCTTTATTTTTATTTCAAAAAAAATGGAAACTTAATTAGGCCACCCTATGCTCTTATTCTTACATATGTTATATATAGCGTCGAAATATTTTTTAAATGTTTGTAATTTTTAAGAAAATATTATGGAATGAACACCAAATTGTATACATCATTTTCCTTTTTTTTTTTTTTTTTTTTTTTTTTTTTTAACAATAATATAGATATGTAAACAACTTGGAAGTTTGGGTATATGTATGTAGGAGAAAGTCTCAATTTGTTTTAAAATTATAAAAAAATGGGGAAAAAAATGGGGAAAAAAATGGGGAAAAAATGGGGAAAAAATGGGGAAAAATAATATAAATTAACTATATGAAATAAGCTATTCGTATTTTTATATATCGCTTTGCTATTTTATTTACATTATCTATTTTGTAAATATATATATAAATATATATATAAATATATGTGTGAATGGGTCGAGGCATATAAAAAATAAATGTATGTTGGACCATACTACAATGAATGACCCTTAAAAAAAATGTTTATTCTATTTTTCATAGATAAAAAATAGAGGAAATAATAAATAAACTCATTTTGCAAAATAATAAAATTGTGAAAATATAAATAATAAGGTATGGCATCCTATGCTATGCCATGTTTGTAATCACTGTCTTTTAAATTATTTGCTGCGTATTTTTGGTCATGCAAATGAAAAAAAGAAAAGGAAAAAAGAAAAAAGAAAAAGGAAAAAAGGAAAAAGGAAAAAGGAAAAAAGAAAAGAGAAAAAAATGCTAAGTCAATTTTAAGCCAGTCACAATATCTTTCCACTATTTTACCAATCCAATGAATATTTCGCATATTTTGTAAATTCCAATTTTATTTTCCATTTTAAAAATTGTCTTAAAAATAAGCATATATATTCACCAATGTATTAATACATTATATTATTCGTGATAAAAAAAAAAAAAAAAAAAAAAAAAAAGCATACACATGTTTGTGCATATTACAGATGTTGCACATTTCTTTCTGAAATTCTTTTCTTTTTTTTTAGTATTTATATTTTATAAATATATTTGTTTTTGTTTTTTTTTTTTCTCTCTTTTTTTCCTTGATAAAAATTTTAAGAATATGTATACATAATCTAATATATATTAACGTGTATACACATTTTAATTTTTTATTTATTTACAGAAAAAGTGTAAAGAATAATATATTACTTTATTTGTTATTTACATTTATCGCTAGCATTTATCACTAGCATTATTATTACTTTTTTGTTAAACCTCAAATAGCTAGCCAAACAAAAAATACTTAAATAAAAATACGATTATTCATAAGGATTACATTTGCAAAAAACAAGCTAATGAATTCGCGATAAAGCTGTTAAATCGCCAAACAGCAAAATATGAAAAAAAAAATACGAAAAAAAATATGAACAAAAATACGAAAAAAAATACGAAAAAAAATATGAAAAAAAATATGAAAAAAAGTATGAACAAAAATATGAAAAAAAGTATGAACAAAAATATGAAAAAAAATATGAACAAAAATATATGAAAAAAAATATGAACAAAAAGAAAGGGAATAAGGAAGAGGAATCAAACAAAATAACAAATTTCTTTAAAATAAAAAAATGTAATTTAAAAAATGCTGAAACTATAGAATTTTGTCAAGAGTATAAAATACAAGCTAATCATGACAAGGCGTCTGAAATACATAATTTAGAAACTGATCTCAAAAAAAATAATGAAAAAATTAATACCCATCTTTTATTAAGTAATGATCAGCAGACATTAAAAAATATAACTAACCCACATTATGAAAATGAAAATAATAATCAATTCTGCTTATTATCCAAAAATACAAACAAAACTAAACCCATCGAATCACTCCAATCATATAATACAAATGATATGCACACTATCTATAACACACAAGAGGCTGGCGAAAAAGATGAAAAAGATGAAAAACATGAAAAAGATGAAAAACATGACGAAAAGGATGAAAAAAATACCCAACTAAAATCAATTTTATTTAATGGTATAAAAAGAACAAATAGTAATGGATTTATCTTAAACAAAAAACAAAAATTCGAAATTGTTAAAGAAAATAATGATGGTCAGGAAAAAATATTATTAAAAGACACAAAATTAAATCAAATAATTTCAGAAAATAAAAAAAATAATATTCCTAAAAAACGTGGAAGAAAACGAAAAAATTTATTACACGAACAAAATTGTTTAAAAGAAAAAAAAAGTGAAGAAAAAAAAACAACAAATTATTTTGAAAATGCCGAAAAAATGGCAAAAATTATGGATGACACAAATAATATGAACAGGCAAGGTAAAACAGACGACATAAATAATATGAACAGGCAAGGTAAAACAGACGACATAAATAATATGAACAGGCAAGGTAAAACAGACGACATAAATAATATGAACAGGCAAGGTGAAAAAGACGACATAAATAATATGAACGGGCAAGGTAAAAAAGGCGACACAAATAATATGAACGGGCAAGGTGAAAAAAATAAAGAAAACAAAAAATCTGTTATAACACTTTTTGGAGACGACATAAAAATTAAAGTCAATGTAGATGAAAATGTATCATCAGATACTAATTCAGATTTAGAAAACAGTTTTACAATTTTTCGATCTGAAAAAAAATGCAAAGAAAATTCAAAATGTGTTGGAACCATTTTGAACACATATACAGATAAATGTGATATCGTAGATGAATGGGAAAAGGAACGAAAACGTTCATATAAAAGAAACTCAATTTCAGATGGAGAAAATTATAATTATAAAAAAAAATGTGAAATAGAAGATCAGGATATAAAAATATATAATAAAATAAATAGAAAAATTTCAAAACATAATTTATTTTGTGATATAGAAAATAACAATGAATATAATACTTATGCATCTACATGTAATGATAATAAAACAGATTATAGTGATATATTTAAATCTGATGCAGAATTAGAATCTAAAAAAAAATATAAAAGCATACAAAAAGGAATACATAATAATGAGCATAGAACATGTCATCCAAATTCACGAGCTAGCTGTTTTATAAATAGCGATTCGAAAAATAAAAAAAATATTATAAATTTAAATCATAGAAGATCATGTTGGAATGTAGATTTAGGAACAAATTTAATTGTAGAAAAAACAACTCCAAATGAAAAATTTGAAAGAGGTGGAAAAGGCGAAAAAGATGAAAACTATATTATTAGTGAAGATGAAGAAATACAAAATAATATTCCATGTACAGATAATAATGTATTTTTTAAAAGTTCAAGTATAATACTAAATAAAACTACAAACATATCAACTAAATTAAATATAGAAAAAGAAAACCAAACGACAATGTCAAGAAATAGTGCCTTTAAAATATGTACACATAAAATAGAAAATGATTCAAATAAAGGACATCAACTTAATTTTATAGATAATTTATCACTTGTAAAAAATGTGACTGAAAAGGGTGGGATAGAAAAAGGGGGTGTCGAGATGTGCAGTGTCGAGATGGGCGGTGCCGAAAAAGACAGTATGAACAGATTTATTAATAACTATTACGAAATGACAGATAATATTGAAGAAAAATTAATAACAATAAAAAAAGATTTAAAATTAAATGATAATGTAAAAGATATACTAAATGAAAAAAAAAGAATAAAAGTTTTGAGAACATTAAATAAGCACTATTTTGACAAAGAATATAATGACTATAAAAAATTAGAGAGTGGGAAATGTAAAAAAGGCGGGAAATGCGAAGACAGTCATCATAAAAATAAATTCATTCCAATAAAAGATGAATATAATAAGCCTCTTACATTTTTTATTATAGGAAAATTTACATTCTTTAGTAACTATATTTTATCTAAAAAAATAAAATATTATGGATATAATGTTTCTAATAATTTAAGACGTTGTAATGCTATACTTATAGGATATGATATATTTCCAGAATTTTTAAATAAAATAAAAAAATATAATGGATATATTTTTAATGAAAAAACAATTTTATCACATTTAAAAATAAATATTAATAAATATAAAAATTTATTTATTCCTATAAATAAAGATAATGGAAAAAGATATAAATTATTAATAAATGAAAGTAATATAAAAAATTATTCTGTAAAATTATTAAATAATAAAATTCATAAATTTTGTAATATTATAAAATCGTTATTAACACATATTAATAATTTTGATTGTGATGACAAGTTAGATAAAAAAAATTTATTTATTTTAAAATTAATAAAATGTGTAAATAACTTTTTCTTATTTTTAAATAATATAAATTCGAATAAACTTAGTTCTAATTTATCTGATTTTATATTTTTTTTTCATAAAAATTATTATCATATTTTTAAATATAAAATTGATCAAATTCATTTCCATAAATATTTATATTTTTTAAACAAATTTACACAAATTTTTTCTGAAACATGTATCATTCACGATTCGATACACATTCCAAATTTTATTCAGAACGAACTTGGTGATTTAAATTTGGTTCTAAAATATGGGCAGGCTGATGATGGCGACCTGAACAAGGCCTCCAACTTTGTCGACCTGGATAAGGCACCCAATCTTGGCGACCTGAATAAGGCACCCAACTTTGTCGACCTGAATAAAAGCCCCAATCTTGGTGACATATACAACTGTGAAACATCAGAATCGAATAGCAGTTTCTATTCTGGATACATATCCCCATGTTATGATTTGAATAATACCGATTTAGAAGAAGAAAATAATAAATTAGATAATGATGATAAAAAAAAGAATGATGTTTTAAATTTGAGTGAAAAAGAGATTAAAAAAAATATAAAAAAATGTGAAAAATTAAAAAAAATTACAAGTTTATGGGGTGTTTTTTTTAGACCCAATAGTTTATATGAAATATGTGGACATAAAAATGAAATATTACATTTGTATAAAATTCTAAAAAAAAAATTCCCAAATTTAGATCAAAATGAAAAGGAAGAAAAGAGCGCCAATTTGGATGCAGCAAATCAGGCCGAACGAGACAAGAATTGTGACACGATGAAAGCTGCAAAAAATTGTCCAAAAAATTGTCCAAAAAAATGTCCCAAAAAATGCACACAAAATTGTCCAAAAAATTGTCCAAAAAAATGTCCCAAAAAATGCGCACAAAATTGGCCAAACCAATCAGACGATGCGAATAACATTATTTTTATTATATATCCACCAAATTGTTGTGTAAAAAGAATAGTAGAATTGATATGTTATTCATGTAATTTATGTCCTATATATGAAAATAAAGTACAAAAATATAAAAACATAAATTATTTTTTTAAATATACACATGGTTTAAAAGCAATATCAATATATAATGCAAACAAACTTGATAAATATTCATTAGTAGAATTGAATACAAGAAATGATGTATCTATATGTTTGTATGAAAATACAAATTATAATATAAACCCGGAATATAATTTACCATTACTTGATAATATTAATCATATTCTTATCAAATTTTCTTATCCTTATAAAAAATCAATATTTTATAGATCTTTTTATGTTGCATCATGTGTTATTAAAAATTTAAAAAAAAATGAATTTAAAATGTTATTTGAAACATGCAAACTTAAAGATTCTACATATTCTATAGAAAATTTATATAACAAAATTCATTTGATTTATTCGCATATCAGTTATGTGGAAAATTGGAAAAGTTATGCCAATGCCAATGCCAATGCCAATGCCGATGCTGACAATGCCGATGCCGATGCTGATAGTGCTGACCCTGATGACCCACCCTTTCCGAACAATATCATAAAAGAGTATGTTACGGAACATATTCTAAACAGATTCATAACTACTAATTATAAAGAAATCGAAGAAAAATATATATTCTGTAAAAATTCAAATATGTATCCTCGAAAATGTATAAAAGATGGAAAAAATAAATATGTTAACAATCAAATGGTAGAACTAAATAATGATTATTATTTTTATAGAGGATTTGAAATTGAAGAAATTGAGGATATAATTTATGAGTATTATGATAAAATTTTTATAAACAATAAAGAATTATTTGTTTTGTCAGATATAACAGATAAATATAATATTAATAATAATTTAAGTGATGATAGTTTAACTTATTTTCAAGGAAAAGACATAAAAAAAAAAGAAAAAATCTTAATAAAAATATTGGAACTATTTTTATATTCATACATTTTAATAAAATCAAAAAATATTAATATTTTATTAATTGCTGCTGATATGGCAATTTATTGGAATAAATATCTTTATATAAATTTGTTAAGATATAATACAAATAAATTAAAAAAAAAAAAAAAAAAAAAAAAAAAATATTTATATTCAAATGATAAAACATTAAGCAAATATTGTAATAATAACAATTTTTTTAATGAAATAAAATTAAAAGATAATTTAAAAAATAAAATTGAAAAATATAATAAAATATTTACAGAAAAAACTAAAAAATATAAGCAACTTATGATACATTTTAAATCCCCATTCAACTTTTCTTCTGTTTCAATTATTTATGATATTTTACACACTAACAAAATAAATGGCTTTAATATAAAAAAAAATAAAATATAGACTATTTTTTTTTTATTTTTACATTTTATTTTTGCATTTTATTTTTGCATTTTATTTTTGCATTTTATTTTTTTTTTTTTGATTAGCCACTAACTTATTAATCTGTTATAATAAACGAACTATTTCCGTTTTGTTTTTTTTCGACTTTTTTGAAAACTAATGTTGATGTGTGTTCCATTTTAAAGCCTTTGAAAATTTTCCCATGCGACGTGAACATAACATTTTTGCCACTGCCACTGCCACTACCACTGCCACTGCCACTGCCACTACCACTACCACTACCACTCTTGCCACTCTTTTCATTCCCATTTTTTTCACTTCCATTTTTTTCACTTCCATTTTTTTCACTTCCATTTTTTCCACTCTTTTCAGTTGTAACAAATTGGTGGTCGTATAGGGAAGGAATGTATTTCATATTTTTGTATACACAATAGGAATCATAAAAATTAATTTTTTGTTGAAAATGTAAATTAAAATTCTTTGGGAAGCTACAAGTTAGATATTTATCATTTATTCGTAAATGTAAATATCCATTATTTTTTAATAAGACATATGAATTTTTAAATAAATAATATATTAGTTTATTCATCAGATAATATTCCGTTTTTTTATAATATTTAATATAGTCATATTTATTTTCGCCATGTTTATTTTCGCCATATTCATTTTCGCCATGTTTATTCCACTTTTTTTCTACAAATTCTTTTGATGGTAATGTAAATGGAAAATTAAAAATTATAATATCAAACATGTTTTTTAAAAAATGTTTATCAACAGATTCTACATTAATATTTTCTATATATATACCACCGTTATTTTCTAAAATTTTTTTATTTTTTATGAATAATTTTCCATAATTTTTTTCTAATAAATTTTCATTTTCCATACAAGTAGCAACAACATTACAATTTAAAAGCTTTTTTTGTAATAACACACTAAAAGATAAGTTTCCTTCTCCTATACATAATATTTTTTGTCCATTTTGATATATAATATCTGCTATTAATAAATCATTATAATTATTATTTTGAATACATTCATATAGATATTTTTCATATGAATTTGTAATTTCTTTTTCTTTTTTTTTTAACTCATTTTTTATTCTATCAAAATTTGTTTCCAAAAAAATATCCCATTTTTTTACATTATTTTTTTCAAAATTTTTTTTTTTTTTTTTTTCATCTATTTCGGATTCTTTATTTTCTGTCCATTCTCCTCCTCCTATCACAATTAATTTTTTAAAAATACTCAATTCTTTTTTTCCTTGATTTATTTCATAATTTATTGAACTAAACTTATTAAATCTGGATCTTAAAAAATGTTTATAATTCCATTGTTTTATCAAACATACAAATTTCATTGTATTTTGAAAAAAAGAGAAGAATGGAAAATCTTATGCTATATCACATATTTAAAATAGCCATCATATGACATATATTATGCATACATCATAATCTCATACATTTATAATTTAGTATAACTATTTATTGAAAATTAACTAACTTTTTTGCATATATGTGCATAAAAATGTAATAATTATATTTTACAAAAAATTGTCAGTTTCAATAATTATCATTTTTTATCACATTAAAAAAAAAATAAAAAAAAAAAAAAACATATGTACATTTTGCCAACTTTGCCAACTTTGCCAATTTTGCCAATTTTGCCAATTTTATTTTTCGGTTTTCGTTTTATTTAAATAAATTTATGTGTATCTATATACATATTTAATTTTTTTAGAAAAATGAATACAATTTTTATTCTAAAAAAAATACTCTTAAATTAAAAAATAGTTTGTATTTTCCGAAGCAATTTAAATCGTTCTCAACGTTTTAGAAACATTTCTGAAAAAAAAAAAAAAAAAAAAAAAAAAAAAAAAAAAACAAAAAAAAAAAACACATGCATATGCATGTTGGAAAAGGGAACTGAAATATAGATTTATTTTGGCTCATTTGATTGGGTTTGATTTATTTGGCTCGATTATTTTAGCTCGACTATTTTTTGTTTTGCTTATTTTGTTTGTTAGATTGTAAAAGTCGGTGAGAAAATGAGTGAGGGTGGGTCAGATGTATCGTCATTATCCTGTTCGTTGTCATTAGATAGTGATTCATGTGAAGATGAATTTTACGAAACTAATTTAAATAAATTAATTGAGAATACATCATTAAATTGGATATTTGTTGGAGGAAAAGGTGGAGTAGGAAAAACTACAACATCTTGTTCTATAGCTATTCAATTAGCTAAAAAAAGAGAATCCGTTTTATTATTATCAACAGATCCTGCACATAATACCAGTGATGCATTTAACCAAAAGTTTACAAATAAACCCACATTAATAAATTCTTTTGATAATTTATATTGTATGGAAATAGATACAACATTTTCAGAAGATACTGCATTTAAAATAAACCAATCAAATTTTTTAAATAGTATAATTCCTGAATTATTACAAAGCTTTCCAGGAATTGATGAGGCATTATGTTTTGCTGAATTAATGCAATCCATAAAAAATATGAAATATTCTGTTATAGTTTTTGATACTGCACCTACTGGACATACCTTAAGACTTTTAGCTTTTCCTGACTTATTAAAAAAAGCATTAGGATATTTAATTAATTTAAAAGAAAAACTTAAAGGAACATTAAATATGTTACAAAGCTTAACAAATAATGAAATGGAATTTGAAGGAATGTATGATAAGATAAATCATTTAAATACTATGTCAATAAGTATTCAGGAAAATTTCCAAAACCCATTAAAAACAACATTTGTATGTGTATGTATTCCAGAATTTTTAAGTGTATATGAAACAGAAAGATTAATTCAAGAGCTTACAAAAAAAAATATATCTTGTTATAATATTGTTGTAAATCAAGTTGTTTTTCCATTAATTTGTCCCGATGCAAATATAGAAAAATGTGAAAATTTATTAAAACAAATTAAAGATACTAATATACAAGATTCATTTAATACTCTAATTTTAAAAGCTAAAGAATTAGAAGATGTTTATATATCTAGAAGAAAATTACAATCTAAATATTTAACACAAATTAAAAATTTATATGGAAATTATTTTCATATTGTTTGTATGCCTCAATTAAAAACAGAAATAAGAGGCTTAGATAAAATTTCGAACTTTTCTGAAATGCTTTTACAATCTAAAGATATACCAATTTATTCTCCTCAATAATTTTATTTCCTTTAATATCATTTTAAAAACGTTAAATCGAATTTTTAAATTCGCATACTTACATTTTTTTAATGCAAAACTGGAAAAAAATAAAGTTGCATAAGTGGGCAGTTGCATAAGTGGGCAGTTGCACAAGCGGGTCATTGCGCAAGTGAGCCGTTGCATACTAAGTGTCATTTAATTATTTGTGTTTATAAAAATTATTTTGTTTAACAACATTATAAATAATTACACATTTTAGTGAAACAAATAACTTTTTTTCAAAAATGCTAAATGATTAAAAAAGATAAATACATATATACGCAAATATGTATATAATTACAAAAATGCACAAACATGTATATAATTACAAAAATGCGCAAACATGTATATAATTACAAAAATGCGCAAACATGTATATAATTACAAAAATGCGCAAACATGTGTGTAATGGGATAATAAAAAAGTTGTCTGTTTCTTTATTTTTACAAAATAGTACAATTTATGAATTTTAAGTAACAAAAAATAAAATAAGTAAAAAAAGAAAAAAATTATAAAAAGCGAATATATTAATCGGTCAGTCTTAAAAGTAAAACGTTTGAAGCTTCAGCCAGATCTTGTTCGGGGCACTAAAAAAATATACAAGGTTATAATTGTACGCATGTATCTATCCATGTATATCCACTTTATTAACTAACTTTACATCTTTTATCATTGTTTTTATACCTGTTGGAGAGCTTTTAAATTTTTAATGGCATCGGATTTCTTTACTGCTTCTAAAAACTGAGGAACTTCATCCCCATCATTCTGAAAAAGTGGAAAAAATGAAAAAATGAAAAAATGGAAAAAAATAAAACACGACTACATTCCCCATTTAATTATGCACGTATTCTATGATTGGTGCAATATATACATATTTATTTACAACCACAACTTGTAGATTTATGAAAATATATAATAAGCTTGTTATGAAAATATATAATAAGCTTGTTATGAACTTATATATGTATTTGTAATTTTGGAACAAACCAATATAAAATCTTCCAAATGATAAATAGCTTCCAACTGGGTATATAAAGGTTGGTTATCATCAGTAGATGATCTAAAATAAATTCGATAAAAAAATAGACATAATAAAATAGTAGCATCTTCAATATATATATATATATAAATATATTTAATATATTTAATATATGTGAAAAAATAAATACATGTATCGTATTTTCCTTTTTAATTATACAATTCTAATAAATTGACTAATTGAGTTATTCCACCCAGTTTTAGAAATTCCTTCTTGTAATTTTTATCTGCAAATTTGAAATTATAAAAATAAATAAAAATGTGTTTGTATTGCTGTGTTGAGAATTGTAGAAAATACACTTTTCTATCCACACATGCATATCTCCATATCTCCATATCTCCATATCTCCATATATATATATGTAGTGTTAATCCGTGCCCCCTCTTTATTACCTAAGACAAATATATTTCGACACGTTTGAGCGCAAGCTGCTTTCATTCCATCTATGTTAGATTTCATTCCTGTTATCAAATATGGTAAGGCTCCATTATCAAACATGCATATACAGTTTTTCACATCTGTAAATGGGGGAGATCAAAATAGGATGAAATAGGGCACAAATATGAAAAGGTGCTAATTTATAATAGCTATAAAATACGTTTTAACACAAAATAATTTATTCCCATCACTATTTTTTATTCGTTTATTTTGACTAACTATCGACTGATAAAAATGATAAGGCTACGACCGCTGCGTGTACTCTATCTAATTCCTGTTTAAAAAAATGCACAGAAAATATTATAATAATTATACACGACTTAAATTTAAATATTTTTAAAAAGATATATATTACATGTGATTTTAATAAGTTTATAAAAACTGGAATTCCATTTGATTCACGAATTGCGTCTTTATAATGTGGCTCATCTAACAAAAAGGGTTTTAGAAAATATATCCAATTTACGTATTCCAAATAAATTTCAGATAATAAAAAATAAAACATGTTATTCTAAATGCACTATTATTTTTATTTTTTTTTTTCCTACTTTCTTTGCTAGCCAATATTGCCAATTGAGTTGCTGATAACGCGCCAATCGTTTTGGGGTCAGCAGCCCATGGGTGCATTCTATCCTCTAACTTTTCAATCTAATTTGAGAAAAAATAAATATACATATTAATTAAAAATGTATAGTCTTAAATTAAACTATATATTTACACACATGATATATTCATATACATCTTTTGTTTTTACCTCGCATGTTGAAGAACACAAATTCACAAATTCTTGCACATCATTTTCGTCATATGCTTTATCGAATCGTATAATATCATTGTCTATAATATTAGAAAAAAAGTACATAATTAATCTTTGAAAATAAACACAATATAAACTTAAAATATGTTAATGCAATTCGATAAATAAAATAAATGAAATTTAATTCAAGGCTTTTATGAAATGATGTAAATAAAAATTACTTGTAAAAGATAACAATTTTCTTATTGTTTTTGATCCCTCAATTCCAAGCTCTTGAAGCTTGCTTTTATAAAGTAACTATAAAATAAAAATGAAATATAACACACATGCTTATAATGGATGATAAAAAGATATATTTCCATAAAATTAAAAATTATTTTGTGCATGTATATTTATTTCCTTGTTCATTTATTTTCATACATCTCTTCCCGTGCAACATCGATTTCCCATCGCTTTGGTAGATTTATTAAAAAGTAAATTAAATGTTTGATTTAAACCTAAAGCATAATCATAAAATATATGATGTTATACCTTATTTTATGTGTGCACGTATATGTATATGTATTTTTTTTTTTTAATTTTTTCCTTTAAAACAAACCATAAATTATAATTAAAAACACAGTCTTATTTAACTAAAATAATATCAATATATCATTTGTGTGTAAATGGGAGAGCAATTCTATGCAACTGTTGTAATATATATATATAACATACTTTTTGTTTTGTTCTTTAGCAACACTTATAGATTCTTAATATATATATATATTTTTTTTTTTATGGTGATGTTTCTAACTATTTGTTTATTTTATTTTTTATTATTGTACTTTTACATTATTATAATTAAATAAAATTATTAAATGAATATCTAATTGCACATATTTAGCAATTTTTAATTAAAATCAATAACAACTTTGCACACTTCTACATTTTTTTGTTTTTTTTTATATATATTAATTTCTCTTAAAATGTGTTAATTCCCAAATAAATTTCCATAAAATTATATATAAATTTTATTTAAAGGAGCGTAATTAATTTTTTCATACTGATAAACTCTCAATATATATTTTGTAAAAAATTAAGGGAAATTTATACTTATAGACTTTTTCGTTGTTTTTTCTTATATAAAATATATATTTTTTTTTTTTTTTTTCATTTGTGTGTACGTGCGTGTGTGTGTTCATTTTTTTTAAAATCAACTTTATATATACACAATACAATATATATGTACTAAAGAAATTTTCATAAAATGTTTTCAATATTAACAATGGAAGTTTTTAAAAAAATATAATTTATATACTGACAATTTATAGAGTCTTTTCAATTTATAATAAGCAAGTTTATATATATTTTTTTTTACAACCAATGTGCCACGACTTTTTTAACCACCACCAATTTTCCTATATATATATATGACAGCGTTTTTTAATAATGATATATTAATCGCTGAAACATCTATAATACTTAATAAATTTTAAAAATAATTTATAATAATCTTGAATTAACTCTATATTAAATTAAAAAAAAGAAAAAAAAAAAAAAAAAAAACATATAATATAATATAATATAATAGCTGTTTTAAATAAAAACAATTTATGGGCTTTTCTGGGTAAATTTGTGTGTATATAAAAATATTGATATAATTTAACATGCCAAAACTTTCAAAGTGCTTTTAAAAAAATATAATATTCCACACACAATAAAGGCTATATAGCCTATTTTTCACCCTTATTATGTAATAAAAAAAAAGACAAAATTTAATAGCTATAAAACTATACAAAAGTTGGTTGATTGTTCATAGAAAAAACAGGAAAATTATTGCATGGTCATGGAGAAATAAAGAAATTATTACTTGTTCATAAAATTATTACATGTTTTCTAGCCATTTTCCAGAAAAAATACTTATATGAATATATTTTAAAATTATATTTTTTTCTTTTTTTAAAATATGATTTAACCAAAATAACGAATTACAATAAATAAACTGTTTTTCGTTGGTTATAGACATTTACTACAAATTTATATATATTTTTTTTTCATTTGATAAATCATTTTTTTAAAAAATATAAACATATTTAAAAGTAAATATAATACTGTCTATTAGGCAATCATTGTTTTGTGTATAAAACAGTTTCTCTTTTTCTTTTAATTTATATTTTTTCTTTTTAACTATGAAAACCACACTTTTTAATGGCCCATATATTCCTGACATTGATGCGGGTTACAATGTTCAGGTAAATGGAATTAGTGTTAACTTTCTTAAAAACCCATTTTGCTTTAGAAACAATACGATAGGAAATATAAATTACAGTATCGAAGAACTAAAACATATAAATATAAATTCAGAGAATACAAAATCATCAAAACATATTAATCAACAAATGTATAATTGTGAGAATAGTTTAACTGGTACAAATTACATAGAACTTCATAAAAATGGTCAAGTTACATATGATGGAAACCATATTTATTCTGAACAGATTTATAAAAAAGAAAAGTAATACATAGCTGTTCATCGTATTTAGTTTAATTTTGTATTAAATTGCTGATTAGTAGTTAAACTGTTTTTTTCATAATATTTTTTGCAATTTGTTTGCAGTGTTTTAATGGAATTGCCAAGTTATCGTTATTTTCATGTTAAAAAGTTATATTAAAAATTATATTAAAAATTATATTAAAAATTATATTAAAAATTATATTAAAAATTATATTAAAAATTATATTAAAAATTATATTAAAAATTATATTAAAAATTATATTAAAAAATTATATTAAAAAATTATATTAATTAAAAAAAATATAATAAATTAATGCCTATAAAAGAGCACTAATTTAGCATTTTGAAATGTGTTATACTATTTATAACGTTAAAATTGATGGGAATATTTAAAACAAATAGAAACAACCCATACTGTTTGAGGTACCTTAAAATGTGAATAGTGAAACGAATAGTGAAACGAATAATGAAACGAATAATGAAACGGATAATGAAACAAATAATATGGAAATTAAATTAAAGACATAATTTATGAAAACATCAAAATAATAAGAATAATATTTAAGAATTATGACAGTTTAAGAAAAAAAAATATAAAAAAAAAAAGAAAAAAAATAGATTATTCCATCGTATGCTTGAGCAAGAATTTATTTAATTCGAATGTCATTTCGTTTATTTTTTCTTTTAGTGGCAATAATGAATCTTTGTATTCTGTTGAAATAAAAATGGCATTTTCTTTTAAATCTTTAGGGAGATTTACCATTGAAAAATCAATTAGATCTGATTTGGTTATAACATCAATCCATGGTCTAAATGGGAAGAGTCCTCTTAAATAATATCTAATTTCTATTTGTGATTTTAAAGAAGAAAATTTATGATCATCTTTTTTTAATGGATCAAAAACATAGATAACTCCAGATGGTATATTTTTTAAAGAAGAAAGAGAAAGTTTTTCCATGATATTTCTTTTTTCTTCTTTTCGATTTATAAGTCCTGGTAGATCCATAATTTGTGCTGTAAATATATCATCTTGATTTAGAAATGAATAATGACCTAAGTTAAATTCCTTAGTTGTAAAATTATAACTTGCTATTTTAGATTTAGAATTTGTAATAGAATTTAGAATACTAGTTTTTCCTACATTAGTACAACCTATAATTGATATGGCTGGTTTTTCTATATCAATATATTTAATTTTTTTAATTTTTTTAATGTAAGAATTATATAAATCTAGCCATTTTCTTCCTGATTGTAAAATAATATTTAAATCAACTATAGCTTCATTTAATTTGTTAAATATTTCTCTACATGTTTTTAAATATTTCATTTGGCCTGCATATGCTTTCCCAGTTGCTGTTATTAATTTTCTTACTTGCATAATACTATTTAATACATCATTTAGTGGCATTGAAGCATCTCCATCTTTATACATATTTGTTATAGCATTTTCATATAGACTATACTGAAAAGGATGTAAATATTTTTTTAGATTTGTGTGGAGATTATAAATATTATTTAAAGGTCTTGATAAAAGTTTTGTATATAAATCTACTTTAATACAACATTCTTTGCATATTCTTTTTTTTGTGTGTTTTTCTTTATTTATATTATTATAAATACTAGTTAATTCTAATTTTATTTTATTTTTTTTTGTTCCTTTTTTTTTTTTTTTATTTGAAAAATCATCATATGGTTCTGAATTTATGCTTTTTTTATCCAAATCTTTAATTAAATATAAGTTTC
The DNA here is from genome assembly GCF_900002385.2 of Plasmodium yoelii. Taxonomy (NCBI): domain Eukaryota; phylum Apicomplexa; class Aconoidasida; order Haemosporida; family Plasmodiidae; genus Plasmodium; species Plasmodium yoelii. Next base: position 785,619 of record NC_036179.2, on the reverse strand, counting down.
CTTTTTCTATAAATTTTAGATACAATAATGCATCTTTAATTACTTTTAGATTGTCTTTAAATTTTGGTAATTTTTGAAATATATTAGCAACATATTTTTTTATATGAATTTTTTTTTCTTTTTCTTTAAATATATTGCTATAATCATATATATTCTCAAACCCCATTTTTTGTATCCTATTTGGTTCATCTTTAACTAATATGTTAACACTTATACTATTTACACTATTATTGTCTGGATTTGGTGTGCAATTTTTATCTTCTAGATATTTCTTTGCATCATTTTGATTCTCTTTGGAAAATGGTGAAACTTGTTTTATAAAATCATTGTTGATAGAACTTTCATGAGATGTTTTACTATTTTCATCTTTTCCTTTTTTTATAGAATCTATATTTGATTGATCTGTTTTAAAATGTTTATAAATATGTGAGAATCCGTAAAATTTTAAGCTTTCCCCTGATTTATTTTTTTTTAATGAATCATTATTTTGTTCTTCATTATTCATGCACAAAAATGTTGTATTACACTTTTTAGACATATATTTACATTTTTTAAGCTTGAAATTTTTTAAATTATTATTTTTTTTTATATATATATAATTATTACTGTTATTTTTTGTGTGAAAAGAAAAAACAATGTTATAATAAATATTTGCGAATAAAATGGCTTTAAATATAAATATCATTTTTCTTTTTTTTCATATTGTTCGCCCTTTTTTTATTAGGCATATTTTCGTATACGCATATAAATACCTAGCATTTTTGCAGCGACGTTGCAAGCACATATATATAATATGTACACATAAGCATGTATAGTTATGTTAATATATATATGTGTGTAACTACATAAGGAATCACATATATATATTAACATAACTATGCTATTACTTTCGGAATAAAAAATAATTTTTTTTTTACATTTCCAATACGCGCTTTTCCACGTCTGAGCCCTTTATATATATACTCATTTATCTCTCAATCAGTTTATTTATGTTTCCCTTATGATTTGGATAATATAAAATGACAATAAATCCTAAAAACATGGAAATGTTTATTTTTATTTCAACATGGGTTAACTGGAAATATTCACATCTTTCCTTATTCTCTTAAAAAATTGCATGTATATACATTTTATTAATAATGTGATATATATAATATATGTATATATAATATATATATATTTTTTTTTTAATTCCTTCTCTTATAGTCCTCAATATGTTGTAATTTTTTTAATAACATGAATTTATATTTTATAATCTTTAAAAAATATACTTTTCTTATATATCTTATTTTTACCTATTTAATTTGTTATACTGCAGTATATTATATATTTTTTTTTTTAATTTTTTTAGCGCGCATATATGCGCTAAAAAAAAAATGCTAATTTTATATTTTCCTTGAAAATATTTTGTCATTTATTTTATTTATAACACACGCACATTATTTAAAAAAATGACAAAAAAAAATTTATATCAAATTTAATTATATATAATATTAATTATTTAGGAGAAAAAAAAAAAATATATATATACATCATATATGTATATATATATGCATATATATTTACTATATGCATTTTACACATTTGAGAAATATATGTTGTCAAAGTTTTGAAAATCCTTGTGGTTCTTTTTTATTTATTTAAACAACTTTGACATAATTTACCACCCTTTCTTCTATTAAAACGTTAATAAATTTATAAAAAAAAAAAAAAAAAAAAAAAAAAAATATTCACATAAAAATAATATGGGAAATACAGTTCCATATAGCTGTTATGAAAGATGGGGGAAAAGGACACCCGATGGTCCTCTGATAAATTACAATCCAGAAATGGTAAAAAAATGAAATAGCTAAATGTCTTTTATTTGTTCGTTTGATGCTTGCCAATCTTGTGCTTGCCGATTTTGCGCTTGCCGATTTTGAGCTTGCCTATTTTGAGCTTGCCTATTTTGAGCTTGCCTATTTTGAGCTTGCCTATTTTGCGCTACTCATTTGTTTATCCTTTTTCGCGTAACAGACAAATAATGGGCCTTTATCAAATTTGATAGAAAATTTTAACTATGAATTAAAACAAGAAGAATATAATGCAAATAGGAAAGAGTATAACGAAAGTAATACAAATCAGGGAATAGGAAATAGTCATGAAAATCGAAGCGATTTAAATAATAGTAACAATAATGAAGATGGGAAAATAAAACCAAATGTTATAAGAAATGCAAGAAGAAGACCTACATATTCTCCAACAGCTCGAAAAATAAATATAAAAGATGAAATATATGATGAAGATGAAGATGAAAAATTATCTACAGATAATTCAGGAGAAGATATTTCAGCAAAAAATTTAAAAGATGAAAAAATTAAAGAATACCGAAAAATATTAACTAAAATTGTTAAAATAAAAACTACTATTTTTCATGAAACTGTTAAAGTAACATGTTCAAAAGATGGGAAACTTCTTGAATGGTATAAAGGAAAAGCAGATGATGATGGGCATAAGAAACCAATTGGATCTTTTCCTTTAAATAAAATAACATCGATACGAACCAAAGTAGACAATCTTAAATCTCTTGAGATATCTGTTAGTAGTGTGAACATTAACACTTACCTTTTCATATTTAAAACTAGAGAAGAAAGAGAAAGTTGGCAAAACCATTTAGAATCATTTAAAAATATTATGGATATGAAATAGAACTATATGCGCTTTGAAATGTTATATGTAGTATAGATATGGATGAAATAAATATCTATCCATATATATAATACAATTGGGGAAGCACACACAATATATTGAATAGTTTGTGTTTTTAAATATTATAAAAAAAAAAAATATTAGAAATATATTAATTATAATATAAATCAAAAAATGCAGACTAATATTTTTACTATTTTTTTTTTTAAAGCAAAAAACTCAGTCTGTATCATTATTGCGTTTGTTTACAAAATTAACTAAATTTTTTGGTTCCGCTTTTTTTTTTTTTTTTTTTTTTAATGTTATATTTTCCCTCTTTATATCATGTGAATATGTATATATACATTTCGTGATTATATATTTATTTTATTAATTTTATATATATATATTTTTTTTTCCTTTTTTCTACACTTTTATATTATTGATAATAATCCATAAAATAACTCAATTAATTTTTATTACAATTTTTTGGTATAATGTTTACCATTTAAGTTTAATCCGTTTTTTGAACTAATTTAAAATTGCGAGAAAATAAAATAAAACCATACCAACTGGTATAAAAAAAAAAGTGAAAATAAAGCGAAATAAATGAAACGGAATAAATAAAACGAAATGAAATAAAATGTTAAATAGCATACACGAGGAAATACTAACGAACATTATGAATAAAAAATATCTATGATTTTTTTTTTCTCCTAAAAATTAAGTACAGTATTTCCTATATCATGTCTATTTTTGTATTGCATACATGTGTGTACTTATTTTTTTTTTATAACATAAAAATATAGTATGCAATGTTATTTCTCATATTTAATAGAATTAATATTGACAAGTATAAAAATAATTAAATAAAAAAAAAAATATTATTTTGAAAAAAAAGTTTAAAATAGAAAAGGGAGCATACGAGTAGATATATATAATACATTAAATGTACTAAATTTAAAAATATATATTTCTTTAAATTAAAAAAAAAAAAAATAAAAATAAAAAAATAAAAAAAAATAATTTTTATCCAAAATAAATATTTATAGATTTAATAACTATATGGAATATAGATCTTTATTTAATATATCTATATAAAAATCGTGCTTCCTTTTTCTCGACGAAAAATAAAATACACAAAATGACTTCAAATGATATAATAAATGAATCAAATGATAATGATGCATTCTCAAAAATAAAAGAAAATAAAAATGAAGAAACTGTGAAAAAAGTAATAGACAATATTTCTCTCGAAAATGAAAGTGACAACAATTGTGAAAACAGAGAAAAACGAGAACGAAGTTTATCTAACGGTTCTTATAGGCGTGGTTAGAATATACCCTTATATAAAATAATATCTACCCAAATGTATGTACATTCATAATTATAAATATATTATTGCTAACCTTTTCAATTTTTAGGAAAAAAAAAAATGTGTTGTTGTCATGAAAAAAGCATGTCAAAATGCTCCACCAAAAATGATAAAAGTAGTTCATCATCTAGGAGTAAAAATGCGGACACTCTAAGTACTGGTAATGCAAAAATTAGAAAGATAAAAATTGTTGGAAAAGTAAAAATTGTTGGAAAAATAAAAATTAGAAAAATAAAAATTGTTGGCAACATATCTGAACTTATGCTTACACATTTAGCTTCAACAGGAATTATTGAATATGGAAGTAACTCAAAAAATATAAATGAACCATTTAAATTTTTCATTGGAGGAATTCCACAAAATATTACAAATAAAGTAACACAAATATTGTGGTTTTATTTAATATACGTTAATCTGTTTTCATATTTTTCTATAATTTATTCGAATATAATAAATTACTATTTTTTTTATTTATTTCGCTTTAAAAGTATATAACCGAATATTTTGAAAAATATGGATCTGTGCAAAATGTAGTTATCGCACAAGATCACGAGACAAAAAGGAACAGAGGGTTTGCCTTTGTAACCATGTCATCTCATATAAATAAAGATAAAATATTAATGGTATATTAAAAAATCAAGAGAAAATATAAAAAAAAAAAAAAAAAAAAAAAAAAAAAGATAAGGCATATATTATGCATATTTTATTCAGGATTCTCACGAATTGAATGGGAAACGAGTGGATGTTCGTGAGGAACACAATACGACACCCTCAGATATTCAAAGAAAAATATTTGTAGGGGGGTTAAGCTACTATTGGACTAAAGATACTTTGGAAAGGCATAAACAATTAAAAAATAAAATAAATAAATATATATATATGTATAAAATAAAATGTTATACGGTTATGCAAATATTTGTATGCATGAGAACGTATACATGTATATTGTGCGTATGCATATTTATATATACACATTTTTTTAATTATTATTATTATTTAGTTATTTTTCGGCATTTGGAGAAATAGATATAGTACAAATTGTTGTAGATTCTAGTGGTAGATCTCGATGTTTTGGTTTTGTAGTTTTCACAAATGAATCATCAGTTGCAAAAGTTCTCAAGCACAAAAGGCATAAAATTTATGTAAAATTAAATAAGAAATAATAGTGGAATGAGGAGAATATGTATATGTCCTTAGTATAATATTATTACATTGTAAATATGCGGATATATTAACAATTTTTTTTTTTTTTTTTTTTTTTAATTAGGATAAAATGGTTGAAGTTAGAAAAGCCGAACCTAAGAAGCCAAAAATGTCTATAAAACGACAAAATAATAAAAGGTAGTATATAATTATTTTTTTTTAAGAATATTTTAATTTTGCATATTCGAACATTTATATATATATATATGTGTGTGTATGTATTGGCTCATTTTTTACTTAATTATTTCGCCCTTTTTAGTCATTCCAAATATTCCCACCCGCCTCCTTTTATGGGTCCTTTCCCTTATAATAAAGAAAGTATGACTCAGTGGGCAAATTTTATGTACAATGCATGTGGGGTACCTTTTTTATTTAACCAAAGGTTTCAAAACGTTCCAGATTTTTATTCTAACTATAATTATTATCCAAATTCGATTGAAAATATGCAACAACCGGATTATAACAATTAATTTATGTCATTTTTTGAGGTTTTTTTAATGGCCTTTTTAGCTTTTAACCACAATTTTAATTTGATGTAGTTTATTTTTATGTTATATTATTTTTATTTTATTTGTGTATTTTTAGTTTCTAGTTTTCTTAAAAAATTGAGACCTTTATAGTATTGTTTTTAACCGTGTTCCTCAATACTTTATTTAACGAGGACATATATATTATACATAATTTTTTATTATTCGTATTAAAAAACAACTAAACAAAAAAGTCATAAAATAATATTGTTCATAAAAAATTATCAAAATATTATACATAACTTCACGCTAAGATGTGAAGGGAAACAAAACAAATATAAAAAAGGTGGGTGTATAAAATGCAATTAATATAATTTATTTTTTATTTTGCTGTTTTAATCGAATTAAATATTAAATATTTCCATTTAATGGAAAAATAAATATTTTAGACTCCTCTTATTCTTTGTAGGAGGTATAAAATTGTTTGGATCCTTAGGAGCCTTTTGTTTGTCTTCATTGGAACTAATTTTTTTGATATCTTCATTTTTGAAATTACGATTTTTTTTTTTTTTTAAATTAAAAAAATTAAAAAAAAAATGTGTATTTTTTTTTTGGGGTAATTCATTATTACTATTTTCTTCATCTGGTGTACAGGTAGAATCATCTGTAAGTGTATTTTTATTTTTGAAATACCTATTTTTTGTTTTATTTTTTACCAAGCTTGGATATTTATTATCCTGAAATTTATCTATACAAATGTTATTTTCTTCATTATCGCTATACATATGTGTGTAATTAGAATAATTTGATTTATTTATTGACATATTTTTTGTACCAATGCTATAATTTTTTTCTGTATTATCACAAGCTATGCTTGTTGTATCATCATAGTTATTCTTCCTCGATTGTAAAGCAGCGATTAATTTTTTTTTATAATTTTCATCTACCATTTTATTTATATTTGAGATCCTTGATTGGGTAAATGATTTTGGATTTTTACCTAAAATCGGTTCTTTATTAGTTTTATCATCAATATTATTATTATTGTTAGGAGTCGAAATATTGGGGCATGAATTTCTTTGAAATAATTTATTGTTAAGGATTTTGGCAATAGCTGAATTATTTGTACTGAACTTTTTCTTATCTACATTTTCTGTTTGTGGAGGCATATTAAAATTTACGTTTTTTTTTAAAGAATGTTCATTTTTATTTTGATTCATCAAACTAGCAATTTCTGACAAAAAAATAAAAAATAAAAAGTTTCTACATAGTCACATATGTTTATATATATTTATTGTAATGAACTTAAAACATAATAAATTTGTACATGTAAACATTTTAAAGAAACAAATTATCTATGGTATATAAAGATTTCATAATAAAAAAAAGTTATCATGTTTATATATGTGTATGTTTTTTTTCATGTTTTACTCAATTGCATAGTCTTTATTGAATCATGGACATTTGGTGCCTCTCTGATTTTGTCTACATCAGCAAAATCTAAATAAGAATAAATTAAAAAATAAAAAAAAGTTGTTAATTTTCCAACATATAATTCTTTTTTTTAGTATTTATATATGTAACCATTTAAGAGACTTAAAGACAAATCATACCATTTTTTAAAACAAAAATAGCAATAATGAAGTGAAATAAAAATGATATGCCATAAATAGTGTTTTATATACTCGCATAAGGATATTTTTTTTCTATTGGTTTTTCTGCAACGTAATTGGATGCCATATTTTGTTTGAGATTATGAATATGTAATTATACATATGATGTCACCGTTTTTTATTTTTAATTTCTTCATATAATGAAAATTACGAAAATAGACACATATATATGCAACCAATTTTTTTAATGTTTTACAAAAAAAAAATTATTTCCTACATGTTTATATTTATTCATTTTTTTATAATATTTATAAAATTATAAATTGAAAAAAATATTTTTTATAGTAGCAATTATATTAAAAAGCTATTTTTTTTTTAAAGCGATTGCGTATTAATATATCGTGGATACCTGAACTGCAATAACATATTTATATCTACATTTATAAAAAAAAAATTATTTTTTATAACATATTAAGATAAAAGATATTGGAGAAAATTCACATTTAATTTTATATAGAAATTATTTGATATATTCTTATGGACATACTTATAGGGGATTATATATATATTAAGAAATCGTACTTGAAGGTATACATATAAAAATATGTGAATGCATTTTTCGAGGTAGCTATTAATAGTTTGTCTTTTTTATATTCCATGTTAATAATTTTTTTTTTTTTTTTTTTTTTTTTTTTTTTTTATCATATTTGTTCAAAACGTCAGTTGTTTATATAAAACAAATCAAACAGTTCTTGTTTTTTTTTTTGGAAAAACAATTTATAATTTTTACATTTATTTCATTTCAATTATTAAGAGTTTAAAGGGTTTTATAACCATTTTTTTGTTCCCATCAATAAAATATAACAACATTATGTGCTTAATTTTAAGCCATGCTATAAATTTCCCATATGAAAACCCATATATATGTAACTATAAACGAATTTTACACAAAAAATATAAATAATAACATCTTAAAATAAATAATAATTTTATATGGTATTTTTAGGTAAAATATACGATAAAAAGTTATTTTGGGAAATTAACAAAATATTTATATATATTGCGTTTTTTTAATTTTCAAAACAAAAAAATTCAACTTAATAAATAATTTTATCTTTAGGAGATATTTTATATAATTATTTTTATTTTCCCCCATTTTGAAATAGTTGAATAACACAAGAATTAAATATATACAATATGTATTTTTTTATGCTTATATAATTTATTTTATATTCTTGTTAATTTTTTTTTTAAGTATTATAATCATAAATAAAGTATGAAAACATAAGGATATTTCATTAATTAAAATGAAATTACATACTACGATTTAAAGAAAAGAACAAAATAAAGTATCATTGAAATTTATTCTTTTGTTTGTTTTGATTTTTAAAAAATGACAAAGCCAAATAAAAATGGTAATGAATTATTTAAGAAGCTTCTTCATGATAAGCTGACTAAGGTTAGTTAACAAATAATATACATATTTTTAAAAAGTTTCATATCAAATATGCATAGTAATGCTTTATTTGTGTATTTATTAATACATATATATATGCAATTAGAACATGTTTTTAACATTAACGCTAAATTATCCTTTTCTACTTCAGAATGAAATGGACGATGTTTTTTTTTATTATAAACAAATAATAGGTAAGACTATTTGTTTATCATGAGCAATCATATTGAAACTCATTCCCACAATACCACATATATACATATATTTTTTCGCATAATATATATATTTTAATAAAACGTAGGTATAATAGCTGGTGTTATATGTGGAATGATAGGAATTAAAGGATTATTAGGATTCATATTTTTTCTCATATTTCAATTCCTTATGTCTGTTATTCTATACAATAAAAAAATAGATGAAAATTATTATATTGATAACTATAGCATTGTAACTAGTAATTTATCAGTTGCTATACCGGCATTTGTGGTACTTAAAGAAAAAAATAAAAAAGATATACATTAACATAATTTTAATAAAAGTAAAATGTCGTTAAACAGAAATGCTTAAGTTGTTAAATACATTTTATTTGTTTATGTGCAAATAAGAAATATATCAAAATGTGTATTATTTTTTTTTTTTCACAAAGGTATCATGGATAACAGTAAATACAGTACTACTTTAAATTTTATGCATATGGAAAGGCAAATGAAAATTTTGGAATGATATTCATTAAAAGATGTTTTATCGATTAAAAAAAAGAACATCTGCAGTTATCGGCTTAATATTTTTAACACAAATAATTTTGGGAACATTTTTGTTGCAATATAAAAATAATAATATATACTTGTTTCTCTAAATAATAATTATATAATTGATAAATGGAGAAGTTGTATTATAGACGCAAATATGCATATTAAAATAATAACGTATCAAATATGATGTATTAAAGCATGACAAAACCATTTGTAAACCCGTTTTATTTAATTTTGCAGCTTAATCTACATATACATAAATAAATTTGTTATCACATTTTTTTATTATTATGTTTTTGAAAAATATCATATTTTGAAGATGATTTATCATATCTTAATTTGAAATATATAATATTACATTTTGAAAAATAAAACTATATTTTATTTTATGTTATTTTTTTTGTATTATATAAAAATTCAAAAGGTTTTAATTATACATTCTTATTTTATTAAGACCCTATTTTTTAAACATAAAAAATCTGGCAATATACAATGCTATTTTTTTATAAACATACGAATAAAATGAACAGGGGGGAATTGCTATAGTTTTAAAAATATAAGAATAGGCATATCGAATTCGTTCTATTTCTACAATGTCTTTAAGGATAAATATTATATTTATAACCTAAAATGGTATATGTCTTTACATTTTCCATGGGAATATTTAGCATATACATATATCCAATTTTATGAAACGAATAAATAAAAACGTACTATTTCCCAAACATATATTATATACGAAATATAGTCATAAATTTATTTTTAATTTTACCATTGTGTTATTACCTAGAGAAAGGAATTAATGGGTTACTTAAAGTACAAGTTTTAATACACATAATTTATTAAATTAATGAATTTTGGAAGTACATTTGCAAAATCGCGAAGAAATTATATTTTTATTTTAATTTGTAACAAAATAAAACTAAACACAATATATAAATTGGTTATGATTATTGTGATTAAAATTAGTGTGTATTTTTATAAATTTCAAATTGTGTATTATTATTCTCCCAATTAAAGTACTAATATATCATATATATAAATATATCAAAAGTTGTATTGAAAAAAATTTATTATTGCAAAAATGAAATAAGGATCCAAATTAATTATAAAAAAATGTTCGATAAAACCAAATTAGAGAATTTTTCTTTTTCTGTTTTTGTGTATAATACCAATATAAATTATAAGATGAATTATTACAAAAAACAAAATAATTAAACTGATTAAATACCGCATTATTATTTTTTTAATAATTATGTTAAATATTACTTGTGATAATACAAGTTTTTCATTTTTTAATATTTTATTTTTTAATTTCTTCTTACACAAAATATTATTATCCGCAATATTTTCACAAATTATTTTTACGTATACATATTTGTTGCATGTTTAAATATAAATCTTTATAATATACCATTATCTAAATATGTGCAAATAAATTCCATTTTCTTACAATCCATTCCTAAATTATCGTGAAAATGTGTTTTAGTATTTTTCAAAAGCGGAAAACTAAAGTTGATACTTTTCAGAGTAATCAAATTTGTTAGTATACACATGCTTATAGATATTTGTAATTAAATAGAAACATTATTTATTTTATTACTTTTGATAAAAAAACTGATGTTTATCTGTCTTAAAGAAAAACAGATAGTACCGAATTTTAAATGTAATATCCTCCAGTACAATCCTCATTTTTAATATTCTAAATGGACAAATATAAATTTTCTAAAGAAAGGGTAACATAAAAATATTTTTATTTAATACATAAAAAAAACTATTTAATCACTCTACATCCATCTTAATTTTCACAATGTTTATATGTTTTTAAGAGACGCGAAATCGAATTCATATTTAATGAATTCAATAAAAATAAAAATGGATTAGATGGGAATCAGGTGCTATATCTATTAAAGTCGATTGGAATTTATCTTAACAAAGATGAATCAGCTTCTTTGCTCGAGGGTGAAATAATTATATATACATTTTTATTGACTTGCATTATTTTTTAACATCGCACATTTCATTATGTCATATATAACATATATTATTTTAATATTATATTAATCTTATAATCATCTTTTAAAAAAATGCAGAATGTAAAACAAACGGAAATATAAATTTAAATAATTTCTATGCTCTTATACAAGAATTTTACTACGATGAAAACATTGGGAAAATGCTATTAACATCGTTACAAGCTCACACTAATGAAGGCAGTAAAACAATTACCTTTGCAAAACTAAAACATTTATTAATGACATTGGGTAAGTTCTAAACATGTTATAGTACACAACAAAATACTGAGATTTTCAATTTTAAGATGAAGATATTATATTTTCATATTTAATTCAAAATTAAATGCGTTCATATCAATCTGTAGGTACTGGTGTGAAGTTAACAGAAGATGAAATAGATTCCTTTTTAAATGTTGAATTCAATCACGTTAAAAATATGGAAATATCATTTGATGAATTTATATACAAGTAAATCAAAATACTATCTCATCATTTCTTTTCCTTTATACATAAAATATATATAAATTCAATATCTTATAAATATTACTATATATTTTTAACACTTAGAGTATTAAAAGAGTGATATAAAAACATATTCTAGGATTTTCTTTGTTTTCTCTCTTTTGGATTATGTATCATGTTTCCATCAGGATCATGAAAAATATACTAATTATAATCAAATATTAATATATTATTCTAGACAATTTAGAAATATTCAATATTTATCAAATACCTTTTCATATTGTTTACCTTTTGGTAGTATGAAACTTTGTTTTAGTAGAATGCATACAATTTTATAAGAATCTGTGTAACAAAGATTTATTACACTGTTTTATTTTTTCGTTTTTTACTTATTTGCTTCATCATATATATTCATCAAACTATAAGTATCAACATTATGATGTAAAGTATTTTAATTTTCATAAAACTTTTAAAAAATTATAATTTCAAATAATACAAAGCCATTCCATGTTAAGCTATGTAATCTTTAAGATATATAATTTCAACGTGGAAATTATATTAAAAATAATTTGTGTGGTTTCTACTGTTCAAATTCGAAAAATACAACAAATGGAATATAATATTTATTTTGTTCAGTTCTTTAAAATCATATTAATGAAACATACTATGAAATTCCTATTTTTCATTTAAATGTTATATGTTTTATTATATAAAATAAAATTTGCAAACAACTATGCTTACTGTTCCATGTCTAAAATGTATATTACGTAAAAAACAAATTATATAGCTAATTAAATAAAATGAATACAAGAATATATAAGATATATTTATATAAATTCTTACTTTTAACTAATTAAAATTTTCATATGGTCATGAATTTATTAAAATAAAAGCTATTACATTGTTTCATTACATTGTTTTTGAAATTTCAATTTTAATATAGTTTTAAATATATAGTTTATATTGTATTAAACTTGTTTGTAGACATATTTTACTGTTGATTAAAAAACACAAAATAAGTTTAAGAATAAAATATATACATTTATTCATCCCCTAAGTAAAAACATTAGTTGTAATACATTAACTATCATTTTCATATTAACAACAATACATATATAAAATATTAGAGTATATAGTTTATTTTATACATTTTCCCATCTTTTATTAAATCGTTTTGTGAATTTATTTTAAGAGGAGTAATGTTTAAATAGGTAGATTGTAATAATTGAATTCAAAATATCGTATACCGTTTTCAGGACAGTTTGTATTCGTATATCAATTCATCATTTAATAAATGCAATTTATATTGTTTTATGTCTAAGTCTTTATATGTTTTAACATATCTTAGTTATACATAACAAGGTTTCTATATATTTTAAATACCTCATGAATATCACTTTTTACCAAATGCTTATATATTTCAAACAATAAAGATGTTTAAAAAACTGGAAAATATATACACCAGTATTACAAACAACAAATAATTATTAATATGCACATATATATTTTTTCTATGAATAAAACTAATAGTTCTGTTTATTAATAAAATATATATAATGATATTTCAACTTGGAATATTTCACAAATTTTATAATCTTATGAATCAACATGAAAGGATTAGATGTTCATCTATACAACGAAAAATAATTTTGATATTATTTAAATTGTATAATGCATGATTCTTTATCTTTATATGTAACAATACAATCAATAGACATTGTTTTTTCGTCGTTTTATAAATTATCCATAACATAAATTATTAATTATAACACATTATATTATAAAAGTGTGTTATACAATATTCTTAATATCATTCATTTATTCATATTGAAATGAAGTATGTTTTTTATTAATTTGTGTGTTTAGTCAAATGTTCTTATTGTGATGTATAATATATTGAGAAAAATTATTTCTTAAAAAGATATTAATTTCTTTATGTTTATTTATGTTAGTTTCAAATTATATTTTTAAATATAAAATTATATATTTTATAATTTAGAAATAAGTATTATTAGTTAAAATATTATTATGTATAAATAATATTATATTATACAATAAATAATATTAAATGTATTAAATTAAATAAATTATATTTATTTTTAATTATAAAATAATATTATTTATTAATAATAGTTATATTTTAATAATATATTATAAATTAAATATTAAAATACAATTATTAATATTTTAATATTATAAAATTAATATATACTTTAAATAATAAATTAATTATATATTTAATAAATATTTATTAGTATAAAATTATTATAAATTAAAATATTAATAATAATATATATTAAATGTAAAATAATTATTATTTAAAATAAATAAATATATATATTTAAGAATTAATTATATTTTTATAATTAAATATATTATTAAATAAAATAATAATATTAAATTAAATATTATTTAAATAAAATAATTATATTAATTAAAATATTATTTAAATAAAATAATTATATTAATTAAATATTTATTAAATAAAATAATTATGGTAATTAAAATATATTAAATAAAACTATTATATTAATATTTTATTAATTAAATAAAATAATTATGTTAAAATTATTAAATATTAATAAATATATTATAATATTTTTATATTATGCACATATTTAATTTAAATTAATTTATTATATGTTCTTATAATTAATTTATTTAATATTAAATTAATATATTTATTTAAATAATAATATATTAAATGTGTTATAATATTTAATTTATTAAAATAAATATATATTATAATTAATTTAATAATATATTTATTAAATATCTTTTAATTAAATTATTTATTTTATATTTATTAATTATTATATTAATAAAATATTATATTTATTTATATTTACACTTTAATTAATTAATTTAATAATATTTTAATTATTTATTAATAATATATTTTAATAATTACTTTATTTTTTAAATAAATTGTATTAATTTATGTTTTATTTAATTAATATTATATATTATTATTATTTAAATTATATTATTTGTATATATTTATTTAATTAATATTAATTATATTACTATATTATTTATTATGTTATTTATTTAATTATATTTAATTTATATTGTTTTATTTAAATTATAATTTATTATTTATTTTATTATATATTTAATTTATATTATTTTATTTAAATTATAATTTATTATATATTTTATTTAATTATAATTTATTATATATTTAATTTACATTATTTTATTTAATTATTATTTATTATATTTAATTTATATTGTATTATTTAAATTATATTTTATTATATTATATTTATATATTTTATTTAAATTATAATTTTATATTATATTTAATTTACATTATTTTATTTAAATTATATTATATTTATTTAATTTATACTATTTTATTATATTATATTTATTTAATTTATACTATTTTATTATATTATATTTATTTAATTTATACTATTTTATTATATTATATTTATTTAATTTATACTATTTTATTAAATTATATTTATTTAATTTATATTATTTTATTTAAATTATATTATATTTAATTTATATTATTTTATTAAATTAATGTAATATTAATTAAAAATCTGAAATAATTTTATATTTTTAAATTATTTATTAATATATTATTAATTTTATTATATTGGATTTTAAAAGATTTATTAGTTATCAGAATTCATATGTTTTTATTATTAAGGTATATATTATTACTTACATTTAAAAAAATAAGATTTTGAATTATTTTAAATACATAAGATATTTAAAGCAATTAAATAACTATTAATAACAATTATATTTTCGATAGCTACATAAGCTATTTTACTAATATAGATTATAACAATTATGTTATTAGAAGACTATATGTGATTAATCCATTTAATTTACACAATTTTTAAAATTTATGTCTTTTTTTTTACGAAGAAAACGCTCTTTTGAGAGTAAACATGGGTATGTATTGATTGTACTTTAAAATAACCAAACTATACTGATATGTGTAAAATGAATAAATGTGTGTATTCATTTATACTTATAAATAATATAACTTATTAAAAGACGAAGTATACATAAGTTCAAAATCAAATTTTATGTTTTGAGAATCTATAAAATGAGTTTAATAAACAAAATAAATTATTAGCTTTATATTTTAAAAACGTATACTTATGCATTATATTTTGGATATTTATTATTGTGTTAATATTAAATATAGTATGCTTACTATTGGACACAAAATGATCCATTTAAATCATAGAAACATACATGGAGACAATTTGGTATATATATTTTCATATCCATGCTAATATAAATAATAAATTATATATATGCATTATTTATAATGTTTTGGTGTATATTAAAATGATAAGTATTTCAATAATATTTAGATGCTAATTTAAGAAATATTGCAAGCGAATACACATTATCAATAATAGAATATTAATCTTATGAGGATAATGGTATTCATTATGAGTCTAACAATTGTAACAATAAATATAAAATTGTATTTACTACATTTTGAGTATATTATGGTCTTGTGTATGCAAGAAATATTTTAATATAATCTTACAACAATAAAATTTATATTTCAAAAAATTAAAGATACATACATATACACAAAACAAAACACTAATGTTTCACGCTTTCCTTAATGTCTTAATAGTTTTTATTTTTTATAAAACCCATGTTAATTAAAAAGTGAACCATTGACACATTTTAGAATTAACCAAATTATTTCTTATTTATTTTTAACTTGTTTATTATTTTGTTTTTTGTCTGTATTTGGTATATATTACCACTTCTTGAATATATACAACATGTCATTACATAAATATATAAAATTATTTATCCATATAAATTTAAACAAGAAAATTGTGCCATTTTATCTTTAAGACTATGAAGAATAATAAATGGAATATTGAATGTATTTACATTTTTACATCTATACCTAAAAAAAGACCATAAAATTATCCATATTGTTATATAAGGTAATTTCAATATATCTTTAAATAAATGATTCAACAACACATTTTTCTCAAAGTAGAGTTTATTGTATCATATCATCATATAGAAAAACTATTAATGAAATGCATCACTGACTATTTAAGATAACTATGTCATTTATTTTACACCGTTTATTATTTCAATTTTTCTTTTATTTGTTATTAGAAAATAGCAGAAACGTAGTTATTTTATATCATACAAATTTGATACAATATAAAATTCTCAGAATATCTTATATATTTTGGGGTTTGAATATATATATATATATATATATATATATATGGTCGTATTATCTTACCCCTTTAAACATATTTTATATTATTCATAATACAACATCATAATTATTGCGAATATTATTTAAGTTGTTTTATATATATATATATATATGTTTCGTCATAAATAATGCAATAAATATATATAATTTATTAACACTTTCGAAATAAAATATATTAAAATATCATTTAATAGCTCCTTTACCGTTACATAATTTTTTTTATTACACAAAATAGATAACAAATTCTTACATATGTACATTTTCTAAATATTTTGGGGGCTAATCACTATGAAGTTTTTAAAATATTGTAATTTTTCGTCAAATTTAACTTAAAAAAAAAAATATTTTTATTCATTTACGTTTTTTTTTATTTCCATAATGATAAATAAACGTATTTTTTATATAAATAAGTACGTTATTTGTTGAAGCTAATGAGAAATTAAGTATTATGAGGATATTTATATGGTAGTATATTTGAATAGGCAAAATGACATAATATGAATAATATTTTCTATATTATTCTTTTTTTTATATTACCTTCAAAAATATACCATGAAATGGGATCATGTTTTCAGTTAAAGCCCATTTCCCTTTTAAATACAAATGAATACTTATTAAAAATACAAAGACCTAAACATATAAGGTCAATAATAACATTAGAAAATTCATTTTCATCCTATAGAAATTCGTTGAAACCCTTAAATACTAAAAAAAATGAAGTATATGAGTATATAGAGAAATACATTACAAATACCTCATATCCCTATAATAAAAGTAAAAACGAAATTAAGAATGATCTAGATAAGTTTATTTCCAATTTCACTTCGAATATAAATGCTTGGGATGAAATAACAATCCATGACGTGAATACTAAAGATATTACAAGCTTAATAAACATTTTGGGCACAAAATATAAAAAAGCATATATAGATGTAGGTGAAAAAAAAAAAAAATTAGGTGACATATATAATTTAAAAGAAATAAAATCACTTTTTCTTTCCTTAGAGTCTATTTCAATTGAAAATATTAACGCAAATGATTTTTTTAAGCATTTAGAAGTATACACTATGTTATTAACGTATTGTAAAGATAATTATGTGTCTTTTAGTTTTATTAAAAATGAAATAGTAAATAGCATGGACAAAATAATAAAATATTCACAGAATTATTTACATGATGAATACATATGTAACAAAATGAAAAGTGAATTTATAAATATATATGATCTCATAAAAAAAATAAAAAAAAATGATTCTATAAAAATTAATATTATAAACTTCCTTTACATTCTAAGTAATGACGCAATTTTAAATAATAATAGTATATTTTATTTTCTAACAGAAATTTTTTCATCATTGAATTTATTAATGAAAGATAGCCCACATCTAGTTCATTTCTATGAGTATATAATAAATCCAGAATTTTTCTTTTTATGCATTTTTTCTTTGTACACTTATAATATAAGTAAGTCTCGTTTCTACTATTTTATGTTATTAATTCATAACCAAATAAATCCCACAAATAAAAAGGAAGGTGATGCAGAATACGATAGTAATTTAAATTATAATGTGTACCGAGAATATGTCATTAACAATATTTTTGAAAAAGAAAAAATAGAATATGAATCCATTAAAAATGCTATAGAATACGAACACACTACTAATATAGAAAAACAAAATGATACAAATACACAAGATATAAACAGCAATGAGAAGAAGGAAAGTATTGTAAATAATAAAACAAATATATTAGTGAAGGGAAATGAGAATAATTTACAATTTAAGGAGTTATATAATAATTTATTTGTGCAACTTTTGTTGTTTTATGTTTTTTTTTATTTCAGTGATTATTATTTTTGTATTATATTTTTATTAAGATTTAAACATATTTTAAAAGACAAAGAACAGTGTGATAAAAATTTACAAATTCTCAATTATATGCTATTTATATTATTACATAATTTATATAACATAAGGGATTATTTTAAAGTAACAATAGTTTTGAATTTGTTTAAAAATAACTTCAGCTCATTTAGTGATCAACATTTAGCATATGCAAAAAAAATTACTAATTCAGTTATAAATAATGTTACAGAGGACACCAGCTTTCACAATACACATAAATTACTTTTAGAAATTAATGAACAAATTAAAAATGTAGAGAATGAACGAAATATTGTAAATACAAATGATACCAGTATTCTATTTACAAAAAAGGATGTTAGAAGTAATGGAAATGAAAAAAACAAAAAAAAAATCGACAAATGTGATAATGAACATGTTCAACAAGAAAATGAAGATACTTTTTTTTTAAAACATTTAAAAAGTCAAGATATAAATACATCAGATTTAATCATCATGAGGGAAAAGTTTAACAGCTATTTAGTTCACTTATTAAAAAACAAAGAACATGATAAAATTGAAAAATTGGAAAAAAGGGATAACTTATATGCAAATAATAAAACATATAGTTTATTTATTAAATCATTTTTATATAACCATAAATATGATAAAGTGTATAAGGTTTATAAAACAATGAAATTAAGAAAAACTATACCTATTAAATATCTAAATGTGAAAAGTTTAATAGAAAGCTTTAAAAAATGTGATATAGACAAAGGAGATGTACTAAATGAGCTAAATTTAATCAGTAAATACTATTTAAATTTATATTTTTCAAAAGACTCGTATTTTGTTTTAACTAAAACATTGTTATATAAACACATGTGTGATTATTTAAAGAAAAAATGTGACATGAAATTAATGATTGATATATTTAACATTAATGAACTGTTAAAATATTTTATAAAATTTAAAAGCTTTATAAATATAAAGAAATTGTATTTTCTATTACTAAATCACTCTTACATTAAGACCTACAAAACATACTTGATATTAATCAGATTTTTTAATAATTTAAATTATGAAAATGAAAAGGTAAATGAAAACGACGATATAAAAATAGAAGAAAATGTCATAAATAAGGATGAAGAGATAGAAAAAAATAAAATAGAAAATACAATGTTTGAAAAAAATACAATAATTTATAATGATATAATAAATTTAAGAAAAAATGAATTGTTTTATTACATATGTAAATCGAAGGATTTAAAAAACAATATAGATTTGTGTCATAAAATTTATGATATTGCAAAAAAGGATAAATATGAAATGAGCTTATTTGTCTTAAGTAATTTTATAACAGAATATGTATTGTTTGATTATCCTTTATTATATAATATATTAGAAAATGAATATAGTAATATAAATAATATATTAAACATATTTTTCGAATCAATAAATTTATTTTTTTACAAGCAAAATTATAGAATAGCTCTAAATATATCCTTTTTACTATTGTTATATTTAAATTATTATGTAACCAAATATGTAAAAAATGATTTTAAATATTCTATGTTTTTAAAAAAAAATATATTGAACTTTTTTATTGGTAATAATTATGGAATAATTCAAATAAACAAAGATGAAATATATTCATACATACCAAACTTTATATTAAACATTATGTCGATGTGTATAAATCACATAAAAAATTCCCCAAATATAAAAGAAATAATATCATCAGATATGTACTATTCATACGATTTTAATAAAAATATAATTGATTCTATAAATTACAAAAACATAATGTCCATATTTTCTCTTCTAAAAAATAATCTTATATTATCTAATGGAAATATGGAAAAAGATATATTTGATAAAAAAATGAATAATAAACGAATATCTATGCCCAACGAAGAAGTTATAGAAAAAAAAAGGAGCTATTTATATAATGATGTAATTGAAAAAAAATACAATGAAGAAAATTTAATTGGAAACGAAAATGAATCTTATTCAAATAGTTCTAACAACAGTAATAATGTTGCTAACTTATTCGTTAAGCTAAAATATACAGTTGGGACAAACAAAATCGACAATGATTCTTTAAAAGATTTTTTATTTACCAAGTTAAAAAATAGTGTAACTAATAAAAACATCGATTTATTAATAAATATATTGAAAGATATATTTTTTACATATAAAAGTATAATATATTTAAACTCAAAAGATTTTCTTAATATATATGAAATACTAAATGGAATTTATGACAACATTTTATCAATAATAACTATAATATTTTTTATGGAAAATATAAATAATTTTACAGAAAATGAATATCCATTTAATACTTCTAAACAACAATTACAAGAGGAGGAAAATACTAATAAAATAAATATTAACGAATTTATTAGCATGTTAAAATCTGAGAATAAGCAATATTTTGAAAATATACTAACTCAAGGTTTTTTTATAAAATATTTAAAGAATTATCAAAATTTTATTTATATGTGCATATATTATGACTTAAACAAAAAAAAAGTCAAAAATATCATGAGATTCTTAGATATGTTAAGAAAGGTTAGCTATATTTCTAAAAAATATATTTGTTTTTAAAAATTTATAATTTTTGTAGAAGATATAATTTGTCTTTTGAATATTTATACAATGAAAAAAAATTTTATGCATATAAACAAAAATACACCTTATCTTTTCTTTTATAATATATTCCTTAATTATTTTATTTTTCCCCGTCTTATAGTGCAACACTATCCCAAATACGGAAATATTGATGGATGTTTTTTCTCTTTATTTTGACAAGAAAATGGTAAAAATATAATAAAATGAAAAAAACACATATGTACATTTTATACATAATTATAATTCCTTTTCTCATTTTATTGACATTTATATATTTTTAGAATAACCAAATTTTCAAAGAGTTTGAAATTTTATCATCCTCTAATGTAACTAACTTCGAGATATATTACATTGTTATGAAAACTGCATTTTTTGAAGGTAAAAAAAAAAAAAAAAAACACACACTTGTTTATATAACATACAATACAAGTGTATCTGTTCTACACATTTTCTATATTGCAATTTTAAAAAACATTGTTATAACTTTTATTTATAGATAACGTCACGATAGCCCTGAAAGTTTTTGACACTGTGATGAATTCGTTTAACTTAAAGACCATTCCTTTAAATTTTTTTGAATGTATCTTGTTAATTCTTAAAAAGAGTAATAAGTATAAAGATTTATATGAAGCTATTGATAAATTACATAGGGAGTTAATCAGATTTGAAAAAAATAAGCAGTTTAATAGCATACAAGACTTAATAGTTGATATAAAAAATATTATAAATAAGCAGAAACGCGAAAAACCATTTTAAACATAAACAAGGATTATTCATTTCTTTATAACATTGTTTTGTAATAATTACTATTTTTTATATTTGCTGTTATTTTTTTTTTTTTTTAATTTTTACGTAAAATCATCATTACATTTTAGCTATTTATATATCTAGGTTGTGTTTTATGTGTTAGCCTTTTACATCCCTTTTTAAGTGCCAAATATACTCATTTTTTTTTTAAATTGAATCATTTATATTTTTAAGCGCTTTTACGCTATAATTTGTACCTGCATAAAATTATATTAATAATAACTCCATATATTGTGAATTTTTTTTTAATTAATATGAAAAAATAATAATAATAGTAATAATAATAAAAATAAAATACACACATAAAAAATATCTTTACGCAGTATTTTATAAGCTTCAGACGTTCATTAAATATTACAGAAAAATAAAATGTGATATTATTTTAGAACTACAAATATTATATTATATATATATATATATATATATCCAAAATAAGCGCAATGCAAAAATAATGAACTAATTATACTTTTTTATGGCATGTTTTGTATGCAATGTATAAAAATATACTAAATTATGTAAGCACATGTATATACATATTTTTTTTTATTTCGTATTTTTCAAGCATACACATAAGCGAAATAAAGTGCCATAAAAATAATATTTTAAGAAAGTAAAACATAAAATCGTTTAATAGTATACAATTTTTTTTTTTTTCTATCCCTCTCGTTTTCTCTTTGTTGTTATTTTAATGATATAAATAACTTTCATCAAATTAATAAAGAACTCGATTTTTTATGTTTTGCATTTTTTTTTTTTCATTACATTCTTCCAGTTTTCTTAGTACATAAATTAGGCCATAATTTATTCCATTTACGATATAAAAGGGAAAATAATAACCCATGAAAAATACAATGTCTGAAATATAGAACAATGTACATAAAACAAATAAAATTAAAAGGTTTCCGAACATATAAAAATGAAACAGTCATCGAGTTTACGAAAGGAATTAACTGCATAGGTATATACATGTTTATTTTTATAAAATTGCAAAAAAAATTACTGAATCATATTAAACACTATATTTTCATTTTGAAATAGATACAGTTATTTGAAAAATGTCTCATACACATAGTAGAAGCACACATCTACGTTTTAATTTTATTCTATTTTATTTAATTTTTTTTAATTTTTTTTTATTTTATTCTATTTTTTTTAATTTTTTTTTTTTTATTTTTTTAGTTGGGTTCAATGGGTCGGGGAAAAGTAACATTTTAATGGCAATCGAATTTATATTAAGTGATATGTCAGAATATAAACAAGTTTTTTTACACGAGGGAATAGGTAATGCAGTTAGAAGTTGCTATGTTGAAATAACTTTTGATAATTCTGAAAAATATTTTAGCATGTTTAAAGAAAATGAAATTAAGATAAAAAAGGTTTTAGAAAATATGAAATGTGAAATATATGTTAATGATAAGAATATAAGTAAAAGTCAATATGTAGAATTGTTAGAAAGCTGCGGTTTGTGTGTTAATAATTTATACAATATAATTAAACAGGGACAGATCATTAAATTAAGTAATATGAAAGAAGACGAAATATTAAATTATTTAAAAAGTATATTAGGTGCAAAAATATTTGAAGAAAAAAAAAAAGATGGTTTATCTATGCTAAGAGAATGTGACGCTAAAAAAGAAACAATTCAAAAAGAGTTTAATGAAATGAATACAAAATTAGAAAGCTTACAAGAAGAGTTTCAAAAGTTTTTAGAATATAAAAAACTCGAAAAAGAAAAAGTACATATAGAATATTTTTTAAACGAAATTAATTATAAAAATATTTATGAGGAAACACAAATATTAAAATCAAAATTACAAGAATTAAAAAATAAAACACAAGATGAAGACAATGCTCTAAATTTAAGTAACACTTCGAAATCAGAATATACAGAAAAATTAAATAAAATGAAATTAGAAATTGTTACAATTCAAAATGAATTTGATAGAACAATATCAGAGGAAATACAAAACAAAAGAAATATTATACAGTTAGAAATTTTAATAGATGAAAAAAAAAAAGAAAAATCTTTGAAAGAATCGAAAAATAAAAATCAAATTGAAAATATAAATCAAATTAATGAATTTATTTTAAGAGTTAATGAAAAGTTACGGGCTCTCAAAGATGTTATTACCCTAAAAGAAAAAGAAATTGAAAATAAAAACAACGAAATAAACTTGGTACGATATTTCACACATTTTAAATAAAAAATATAAAAACATTATAATCGATCTTATATTTCCATTAACTTATATATCACTTTAAAAATGATGCTATATATATCTGTCCATACATTCTTTCTCATTTTGTACACATTCCCTTGTTTCTCTATTTTAGTTGTTATCGAAAAACATGCCCAAAAATTCGAATGATGCTAATTATTCTCATAACATTAAACAAATTGAAAAAATGATAAATGATGTTAATACGGAGTTATCTGGTTTAGAAAAAGAGGTAATAAAAGAGAAAAAAAAAAAAAAAAAAAAAAAAACTCATAAAATACATACATATCACATTTTTATACCATATTGTTTTTCCATTTCTAGATAATGAAAAATGAAAGTTATTTAAAAGAATTGAAAGAGGAATCAAAAAAATTGAACAAAGATGTTAAGGAAAACGAACAGCTATCTGAAAAATACATAACAGATATAAATGAACTTAACAAGGTAAACTTACTTTCCCATTTAATAATATATTTCCATAAATGTTACTTATTTTAATGCCTATGTTCACATTTTTTTTATGGTTTAAAATTAATTCTTTTCTTTCTGTTTATATCTTGGACACCACTTTTTTTATTTTTCTTTAGAAATCAGAAAATTGTGTTGAAGAAAAAAGGAAATTTCAACGGAAAATATCAGAAGGAACATCAAATTTAAATAATATAAAAAGTCAGCTGATTGAAGTAAATGGTAAGAAAGAGAATCATGTATATGTATGTGTATGTGTATGTGTATGTGTATATATATATGTGTGTGTTACTTATCTTTAATGAGTTATGGAAATTAAAATTGCTATTCTATGGAATACATACACGATATATATGACTCCCCACAAATATGCTTACCAAAATACACTAATTCATGTTTTTTTTTTGTTTTTTTTTTTTGTTTTTTTTTTTGTTTTTTTTTTTGTTTTTTTTTTTTTTTAATGTCTCAGATAAATACGAAGAAATGGTAAAAAGCTCAAATAAAGAAATTGTTAAAATGGTGGATATAATTTTAAAAGAATCAAATATAAACAAGGAAAGCATTTTAGGATTTTTGATAGACAACATTAATGTAATAAACTAGCTATTTATTATTATATTATATTTTATTTTATATCGTTTTATTTGAAAAATACGATTTTTTGTGCCATTTATATATAAACATTTATTAACCCAGCTAGCCATTTTTCATTTTTATACAGGTCGACAAAAATTACACAAAAGCTGTTGACACAATTTTAGAAAGCCATTATTTTACTTTAATTGTTGAAGATATGAAAACAGCTAAACATATAGTAGAATTTATAGAAAAAAAACGGGAAGAAAAAACAAATAAAGAATTTAATTTTAGAGATTTTTTTTTTGGAAAATTAACTATAGTACCATTATTAAATTTAAAAAAATATAATGACTTTACTTATCCAAACGATAAAAATATTATTCCCCTAATTAACTGTGTAAGCTACAATAGTAAAATATATGAATTTTTGAAAACCATTTTATTTAAAACTATTATTGTGAAATCTTTGGAATCATGCCAAAACTATTTGGAGGATAACTATAACTGTGTCAATATCGATGGAGATTACGTAAGTCTCAAAGAGTAAATAAATAATCGAGCAAATAAGAGAGCAAATAAGCGAATGCGTATATATATGCACACGTGTTTACGAACATTTCTTACAATTCTTCTTTTCAGCTAAGCAAACACGGCTTTGTATATGGTGGATACAGTAAAAAAAAGTATGGAGTGTATACAATTTATAATAAGTTAAAAGAATTGCGAGAAGAAGAAAAAAAAGAAAAAACAAATATTGATAATTTTTCTAATAATATTGAGCAACTAGATGAAGAGTTAAGAATTATTTATGACCAAAAATCAACTTTGTTGGGTCAAAAAAATGGATGTTTATCATCACTTAATTCAATCACAAATAATATACACATAAATGATGATAACATTCGAAAAGCCAATGAAAAAATTAAAAGTTTACAAGAAAAAAAAGAAAATATTGAGGATTATAAAAATAAATTAAAAATGCAAATATTACAATTGCGAAATAACAGTTTAAATCCAGATGAATCAAATAAAGGAGAAAACGATATTACTTCTATAAATGATGAGGTGAAAAAGTTAAAAGAAGATCTTAATAAAATTAGAAATGAATATGACGATTTTAAAAATAAATTGGAGTTGCTATATCAGAAGAGAAATGAGGTATACCCACCTTTTGTTTTAATTAAAAAACTTTATTGCTTCTATCAAATTGTGCTATTGCTTCTATCAAATTGTGCTGCTGCTTCTATCAAATTGTGCTGCTGCTTCTATCAAATTGTGCTGCTGCTTCTATCAAATTGTGCTGCTGCTTCTATCAAATTGTGCTGTTGCTTCTATCAAATTGTGCTGTTATATTTTTTATAGAACGATTCAAACATATACATGAAGGACTATGAAGATGCAGACATTGCAGAATACAACAAAGAATTGAAAGACAAAAAAAATTTAATAGAAAAGGCAAGGAAATATATAATATTTACATTTTTGTACAAACATAAAAATTAATAAAATAAAATTATTAGTATTATTTTATTTCTATTCCCTCTTTTTATGTACATACATATATTTCAATTTTTAATTCATATTTTAGATCGAGAAAGAGAAGAAATATTATGAAGAAAAAATAAAACAAATAAATGTAAACAAAAAACAAAGACAATAATATTTTGAAGACATAATAATTAAAAAATAAAATATTCATTATTATTTTATATATTTATTTTCATAAATTTTGCAGAAAGAGATGGAAATTGTGAAATCCAATATTGATAAAATTTTAATTAATGAAAAAAAACATAAAAAAAAAATATTAGACTTATGCCATCAGATGAACCAAACAAACGAAGAGCTTAGAATTTTAGAGTAAACAAACATTATATTTTCAACCCCCATATTTTACATAAAAAAATATTATTTTTTAAGAAATGCCAAAAAATGTATCCTTCTTAATTTCGTGCATTTTTTTAGGGGAAAAGAAGAAAATATCAGAAAAAAAAAAATTATATTGCCTCAAGGAATAAAAAATTTAGAAGAGTATCAAAGTTATGATAAACAACAATTATCTTCAAAGCTTAAATCAATTACACTCGTAAAAAAAAAAAAAAAATATAAACATATCTTGTATATATTTATTTTCACACCGTTGTGTTTATTTGGCTATATAATATTTTTTTACTCTTTTATAATACTTTAGGAATTAAAACAATATTCAAACATAAACGAAAAAGCAGGAGATAGATTGAATATATTAATGAGTATATTTGCATTAAATAACGACGTCAAAAATATCCAAAACATTGTTATGCACACATTTTTGGTTATGCTATATATTTCTTATAATATTTTTTTTTTTTTTTTAATAGGCGATTTTAATGAATTAAAAAAAAGAAGCGAAGAAATAAACACGTCTTATAAAAATATTAAAGATATGATACAAGTAATTATATAAATTATTAATGTTGTTTACATGCACACATAATAATCAATTTATTTAATTTCATATACATATATATATATTATATACATTATCCTATATTATACTAATCCCTTTTCGCAGCATATTGGGAAAAAAAAAGATGAAGCCCTTGAAGCTACATACATAAAAATAAATAAATATTTTTCTGAATATTTTTCACTACTTTTTAAAAATAGAAAAGCTAGTTTGGTTAGAAAACAATGAATAAGAATAAACAAATGGACATCCTAACTTATATTTTTCAATTACACATTTTTTGTAATATATATACTTTTAATAGATGTTAAAGCGAATGAGCGAAAAAGAGTACAAAGAAAGATTAAATGAAATGAATCAAAAAAAAAGAATAAGGAAAAAATATATAGATGATGAAGGTATGCAAACATGGAAAACGGAAAATAACTCTACATACATTTTGTTAATTATCTGACTCTAAAATTTATTCCCTATTCTATATACATGTATACATTAATTATTCATGCAATATTAAAAATATATATATATATCCATTTTAATTTTATAGCATATATAGATAAAATAACGGGAATATCCATAAATATAACCTCAAATGAGGACGAAAAAATGAATTATACAATTCAAGAATTGTCAGGTAATTAAATTGAAATATAGATTTGTTCAGAAATATGTGAATACACAAAATATTTTATCAAAATGAAAAATAAATATGTTATTTACCTAAGTTTATTTGTGGTTGCAATTGTATTTATATTATTTATTTTAATTATTCTTTTAGGAGGAGAAAGGAGTATTGTAGCTATTTGCCTATTCTTATGTTTAAACAAAATCGATAACTTTTCTTTTTTCTTTTTTGATGAAATCGATGCTGCCCTTGATACAGTTCACAGGGATAACCTCTCAATACTGTATAATAAATAAACATTAACACATTACACTTAAAAAAAAAAAAATATACATAATATATTTTTTTTTTTTTTTTCTTCATAATAGGCTAAAAGAGCTAGCTAGTAAGGGGACACAATTTATTATTACAACGTTTAGGTAAATATTTAAGAATTATATATAAACAGCCAATTTACGTATAAATATATACATAAAATATTTCACCTTTTTTTTTTAAATAAAGGAAAGAGCTATTGGAGTACTGTGAAAATATGTACATTGTTAAAATCGTAGACAGGGAAAGTTACATAACAAAAGGAACGAAAAAGGAAGCATACGAAATCATTAGTATTGTAATAAATAAACAAATAAATAGATATATATAAATATATATATATAAGGATGATCAATATATTGTATATATACGTACTTTTTTTTAGGAAGAAAAAAATGCCATAGAAAATTAGGACAGTGCTATGCGTTAAGTATAATAAGGTGTTATTTTTTTAAATTCATATTTTTATATATTAAGTTTTTGCTCTTTTGTGTTTTTAAAAAACAATTTTTTATTTATTTTTTTTACTTTATACGTGTGCGCATATAGAACTCAGTTTATTATTTAGGCTTTAATACAATAGTGCATGAATTTTTTATTTTATTTATAACAATATATGAAAAAATCCATTTATTAATTATATTTTTTTTTTTAAAAAAAACTGTATTGCTATAAAAAAAAAAAAAAAGAAAGCGAAATAAAAAGTAAAAATACAAGAACAATTTGTTATGTTAAAATAAAACGTGTTATGTGCAGCAATATAATATACGGAATTAATATTAACCAAAATAAAAGAATAACATAATAAAAGGATAAAAATAATAATATTTTAAAAAGTTATATATATTTGTGACCCCCTCTAAAATATAGTAAACAAATTTTGACTTTTTTATTATAACACCAAAAATAGAAAAAATAAAAACAATATGGCTGATATTAAAAACATCATATCTCTGATTTCTAGTACTATAAAAGAGCCAACCAAAGAAGATATAATTTATTTAGGAGAATGCAGTATAACGTAATAATCTTTAAATAAAAAAAAAATAAAAACATATTAATTACTGTGATCATGTGTGTGTTTCATCATTTAGTTTGTTTATGCCATCCTCCATCCTGCATCCTGCATACATACATACATGCATATGTATACACCCATGCATACGTGGATACATTCAAATTTGCCATTTTATAGGGGCCATAAGGACATATTTGAAGATGGGGTTTTTATCGATTTGATATCTTTTGAAAGTTTCAGTTTAAGAAATCTGAAAGTAAATTGTGCTCGAAGAAATAATTCAGTAACAATGGATGAACATAGATTTTATTTAAATATAAAAAAGAAAAAAAAAGTGTTAGAAAATGTTGAAGAAAAAGAAATAAAAAATTTAAACATTAATGCAGAAGGAGGGTTTATTGATAACAAAGTTTATGAATATGAATATGATTATTTTGTTTATGATATAAAAACAAATATATATATAAAATTAAGTGATTTAGATCAAAATGTAATAAATATATGTAATAACATAATAAATCATAAAAATGAAATAAAGAAAGATAATATAAATAAATGGATTAATGAAATAAAAGAAAGTAAATATTCAAAAGATTTAATACAATTACCTAATATAAAAATAAAAAATGAAAATATTGAATGTGCAGTATGTAAATCAAAAAAAAATTTATGGTTAAATTTATCTGATGGATATATTGGATGTGGCCGAAAAATTTATAACTATGGAGGTGGATGCTTAAATAATGAAGAAGGAGCTGCTTTAAAACATTTTTATGAAACAGGGAAAAAATACCCTTTAGTTGTTAAAATAGGAACTATAACAAAAGATGGAAATGCTGATGTTTTTTCATATGCAGATGATGAAAATGATAGTGTAATAGATCCATATATTGCTACTCATTTAAATAATCTAGGTATAAATATAATGAATTTAGAAAAAACAGAAATTACTACTTTAGAAAAAGAAATTCAAGAGAATAAAAATATTAATTTCTCATCAATATTAGATAAAGGAATAGAACCTATTTGTGAACAAGGAAAAATCGGATTTATAAATTTAGGAAATACATGTTATATGAATTGTGCATTACAAGTTTTGTTGTCTATAAAAGGAATAAGTTTAAAATATATAAATAATTTGGATAATTTCTTATTAACCTTAGATAGAAGTAATAAAACACATGATGATCTATTTTTGCAATATTCTAAACTTTGTTATATGGCTTATCAAGAAGATTATATTAAAAACAAAAAAAAATATGTTAAACAATTTAAACAAGAATGCCAAAATAAAAATATTAAAATTAATTATGATAGTGATGTTGATGAAGAAAATTCTGTTAGTATTGATCCGAGTATGTTTAGAAATTGTGTTAATAAAAAGGGAAACAACAATTTTTGTAATAACAATCAACAAGATATATATGAATATCTTTCTTATATAATAAACGAATTAATAGACAATGAAAATAAAATATTCGATAGATTATCAAACAATAAAACAAACATAAATGCAGAAACGAATAAAAGAAAACATGAAGAAATAGATAATGTAACAAATAAACAAGAAAATGATGAGAAAAATGTAAACCCTTATTTCCCTTTTGATTCGGATACTATTTTAAATATAGATAAATCTATTTTTAATTATTTCACTTTTGAAATCGAACAAACAATACAAAGTGATATAGGAA
Organism: Plasmodium yoelii; assembly: GCF_900002385.2. Classification (NCBI taxonomy): domain Eukaryota; phylum Apicomplexa; class Aconoidasida; order Haemosporida; family Plasmodiidae; genus Plasmodium; species Plasmodium yoelii. Next base: position 753,715 of record NC_036179.2, on the reverse strand, counting down.
ATAAAAGTGTGAGCTCTTTTCAAAACATCATATTGTCTTTAGATATACCAGTTGATAATTCGTTGTTAAAAGAATTGGAAAAAGAACAAAATGAACATGATAAAACTACAGGGTCAGAAAATATTAAAATCACTTTAATGGATTGCTTAAAAAATTATATAAAGAAGGATAATATAAATGATTATTACTCAGAAATAGAAAATAAAAAAGTACATGCCCAAAAAGATACCAAGTTTAAATCTTTCCCACCATATCTTTTTATTCATATTAAAAGATTTTATGCTGATGAAAATTGGTGTGCTAAAAAAATTAATATACCTATTGAAGCTCATGATAAAATGAATCTAGAATTTATGAGAGCTGATAAAAATACAAATTTGGATAAAAACACACACACTAATAACATATGTAACAATGAAAATAGTGAACAAAATATTCTTGAAAAATATAAAGATGTTGTTGATTCATTATTAGATCTAGGTTTTGAAAAAGATAAAATAATCGAATCAATTAAAAAAGTAAAAATAAAAAATGTAAATAATTGTATATCTTATATATATGGTGAAGATTCTGTAGAATTAGATAATACTCAATCAAGTAATAATAATAATACCGAAATAAATCAAAACAATTTAGATTCGATTATTTCGATGGGAATAAGTAAAGAAGTGGCTATGGCTTCTCTTTTAATAAATAAAAATGATCTCCAAAAGTCAATTGATTATATTTTTTCAAATATGGATATACTCACAGAAAATAAATGCAATGCGATTATAAACAGCAACAAATGTGACGATGGATTGGGTAGGCAACATATCATTAATAAAAATAATATTCTCCATATATACACACATATATGTATATATATTTTTTTTTTTCTTTATACAGCAAACTACGAATTGGTAGCATCAATTGTACACATAGGAAATAATGCAAATTCAGGTCACTACATATGTTATATCAAAGATAATTCAAAGTAAGTTTACCATTTTAATGTCAAAAATAATATCCTTCTAGCTTATTCCACCATAATAATTTTTTTTTCTCTCTCTTTAGCTAGCTAGCTACTTATCTAGCCATATATTTTTTTTATTTTATTTTTTTTTTTATTTAGGTGGTACATATTTAATGATAATAAGGTTGGATTATGCAATGAAAATTTGGGAAAGGATACAGCATATATCCATTTATACAAAAGGATATAATTTTAAAAATGTAGAACAAGTTTGTGTTATATTATATACTTTATTTTTATGTTAATATTTGGCATGTTCACCTATATATTTATATGATTATTAATTTTTTTTTTTTTTTTTAAATGCGTGTGCAAAAAAAAACAAAAAAAACATATGCATATGTGTGTGCAATATGTAAGCACATATGCGAATTTTCTGTATCAACTATTGATTATGTTACAAAAAAATTATAAATAAAAAATAAAACAAAATGAATAAAAATCGATAAAAAATAAATAAATAAATAGAGAATTACTAAATGAAGCATAAAAATGTAATGTTGTGTAAAGCTGTTTTTTGCTCCTATTACTGGGAATAATAATAGTGATAAATCCTTTGATTTAATTATTCAATTATAAAAATTTCACATATTTTCTTTTTTTTTGTTATGCAAATAAATACCACGAGCTATGGATGATGGAATGTGCATAATTGATGTAGGTATACTTGTAATTATTTGATTAATTTTATTTGCAAGATGACTAAAATAGACATTATAAGATTTTAAGTTTATCAAATCTTCCGTTTCTTTTTTATTTAAAATTGTATTTTCATATACTCCCATTTTTATAAAATTATTTGTTTTATATTCTTTATATATTGAGGAAAACATTTTGTTGCAATAAAGAGAAAAAGATATATAATCTTCATTCATTATAAAAAAATAAGCATTACTTCCTGTCAAATATGGTGTTATTGCTTCAAACGGTGTGTTTTTTACAGACAATTTCATTAAAGTGTTTTTTACCATATGCATACGTATATGTGGTCTTGGCATATTTATTAACAATTCCATTCTTAAATTTGGTGTTAATTTAAAGCTATTTAATTGGATTAATAATTTTGTTACCTTTAAAATTCTTTTCATTTTTCGAACAGTTTCTTCTTTTCCATCTCTTGTATTTCTATATCCACTACATTTTCGACTCTTCAACAAAAACTTATTATATATTTTTTTTTTTTTATTTCCTGTTTTTCCAATGTGTGTAAAATTGGGTTTTTCCAAAAATAATTTTATAATATTTTTTCTTCCTAATTTGCCATCATTTTTTTTTATTACTTTTGTAGCTATTAAAAAAAAAAATGTCTTAGCCTTATTGTTTTTTTCTGAACATTCAGGAAAACATACTTGATAAATAAAGTACAAAAAAAATATTGAAAATATTAAATACCTCACATTTACCTTTGCAGAGAACATTATATATATACGCAGTAATCCCTGCCTTTTTAAACAAAAATACAGTGACTCTCAAAATTCCTTTTTTCACGTTTTAGGAGATTTTTAATTTTAACAGAAAAAAGAAATATTATTATGCTCATAAATTAATACTCACCAATTGGTGGGTATCATTTAAACGTCTGCCTGGCATTAGATACACACGCATACATATAAACATTACATACGATATTCAATCATCTAATCATTTATTTATTTAGTTATATGGATATTCTATGTTATTATAATTGGTTCCATTTCTTATATGCTTACAATTTCAATGTTTTAATAATATTTATTTATCAATAATTTTATTAAAAATATAAACAATTGCCACTAATACATGCATATGCACATATTTGTTATTATATATATTTTTTTAATTATAAATTTTATAGTTAAGCTAAAATTAGAAAAACCATATGATATTTATTTTATGTATAATGGCTATTTTTTATACCATAGTCGAAATGGGAATTTTATATGCATGTAAATAAATATTTGCTGAATATGTACTAATGTTTTTATATATTCACTTTAATGAGGGTAATATATTATGTAAAATATTTTATTATTTGAAAAATTAAACATTTGTAGCGATATAAGAATAATAAAATACAGATAACACAAAATACTCAAATTCGTATTAAAGAAAAAAATAATACACCAATATTCTCATATATTTTTTACAGTAAACTTTACATTTTCTTATTTTTATCCACTATTCGTAAAACATATAATTAAATATATTTTCATAATTAATACATAATATTTATGAACGATACATTTTTTACGTTTTTACAACAAAATCCAAATTTAAAATATTTAATTATAAAATATTATTTATATGTTCACGTTTTTTAACAACGATACAGAGAATAAACAACCTTATTCACATTTTTATAACATATAAATATATATTTATTTGAAAACAAATATCAATAATTTATGTTATATCAAATTATCTAAAAGATAAATCCTTAAAAATAGCATATAGCTAAAATTTTGTTACTTTTATTTGTATATACTTTGCCGGCAAAAGGATTTGTCAACAAAAATATTTTTTTGTGATCCAGCATACATATATACACAAACATATAAAGCATAGCTAAAAAATACAAAAAATATACCAAAAAAATGGAAATAATAAATGAAAAAGATAACAATAAAATTAATAATATATTAAGTAATGATACGCAAATAATAAAGGATATGTTAAAAGACAATTTTCAATGTGATAAGGAAGAACGACTCGTACGTATACTCTCTGAATTTTCTACTGTTCAAGATTGCTTACGAAATGAAGGTATTTTTTTTACTGTTGTAATATTTGGATCTTCTAGAGCTGTAAGTTATGAAACATATGAATCGAACAAAATAAAATATGAAAATCAATTAAAAGAATTTAATGAAAAACAAAAAAATAATATTCCATTATCTGACATTGAAATAAAACAATATGAACAAACAAAAAAGGATTTAGATAGATTACAAAAATTAAAATGGTCGATAAAATATTACTCACAAATATCTGAACTTTCTAAAAAGTTAACTTTATTTTTTGAAACACAAGAAGGACAAGAAGCAGTTAAAAATATGTCGTCTCAATTACCAAAAACTCATCATCTTTTCAAAAATAAAAGTATTGAAACACAAGAAAATGGAGAAATCACGGGATCAAATAAAATTACTGTAGCAGTATGTACAGGTGGTGGACCCGGATTTATGGAAGCAGCAAATAAGGGTAGTAAAGAAGCAAATGGCAAATCGCTAGGATTTTCAATTACGTTACCATTTGAAAAAGGAGCAAATCAATATGTTGATGAAAATTTATCTTTTAAATTCCATTATTTTTTTACAAGAAAATTTTGGCTAGTTTATTTATCTCTAGCATTTATTATAATGCCAGGAGGATTCGGAACTTTAGATGAACTAATGGAAATTCTTACATTAAAACAATGTAAAAGATTTAAAAGACATGTACCAATCATATTATTTGGAAAACAATTTTGGACATCCATTCTTAATTTTGATATGCTAGCTGAATATGGATTAATATCTAAAGACGATTTAGCTAGTTTATTTATTACAGATTCTATTGAAGAAGCATATGAATGTGTTATCAATTTTTTGAAAAATTCAAATCCTACAACCCCAAAAGAGATCAACAATTCTAGCTAAATTACCAAAATGTTTTTCTCACCTTTCAGCTAGCTAAAAGTCATAATTTTTTTTTTTTTTTTTTTTTTATAATTTTATACATATATATAACTCATAAAAATATATAGTTTTACATGTTCTCTCTATATGTGTGATTATTTCACATATAAAATGAACAGAACACATTAATTTTTATGGGGGTTATAAACTTATTATCGATGTTGTTCTATTTATAAATCATTAGGGTATTTCATGTTAATATTTGAAGTTTTTTTAATATGTTTAATTTTATGTATTTTTTCAATATTTGCTTTTTTTGTGTTTTTTTAATATTTAATTTTATAGATTTTTAGTTAGTTGATTTGATTATTTCAATTTGTGTTTGTTCCATTTTTTTATATGAAATAAAAATGTTTTAAAGCATGTTTTGTTAATTATCCATTTTTCATATGTTCGTCAAGTAGCCAAATAACATAAAAAAAATATAAAATTTATAGTATGAGTTACTATATAAAACTTTGATAATTTCAATAAGTTCATTTCACAATTCATAAAGCGATGAATTCAAAACGTTGCATTATGCAATTATAAGAAGCTTTTTGTCAAGTCATATAATATTTCCCATGACTATTTATTTCGATTAAGTGAAATCGTCATTTAGGAAAATAATAATGTAGTATTTTTAAATACCCAAATTATATGTACAATATTATATATATATTCATAATTATATATTGTATATAGGAAGTATACTTGCACATACACACACAAGCCTTACATATGCATAAACTATAACGGGTTTGTTTTGTAAAAATTGAGAAAAAATACAAATTTAAGGATTTGGAAATTTTGATAATGCAAAAAAAAAATATTAACGGTTGAAAAATATTTTACTTAACATAAATATGCATATATAGTAAGGATCCTTACATAACCATGTTTATATGTTAAAACATTTAACTAATTTAAAATATTTAAGATATTTAAAATTCTGGATAAAGTGGAAAAATGTATTAAAATTTGTATGCAACATTTGTGTATATATTTTATGTATTGCATTTTTTTTTTTTTTTTGCATTCATATACTTTATTATAATTATTTTCCTTTTCTCTTCATGAAAAATATTTTATATACAATAATATTCTAATACATAAATAAATAATAAAATAAATATTATATGGCATCATGCATAAATATATACATTTTTGCGAAACTTTTCAATCAACATATAATAAAAAAAAAAATATATCATAATAAGTGAAAGCTAGCGAAAATATCTATAATTAAATTTTTGTTTGTTTTTTTTTTTTCCATAAAAAGTAACATGAGAGTAATTTTTTAAATTAATCAAAAAGAAAACAATATGAGAAAAATGGAAAATGTTAGTAAGTACCTTAAGGAGGAAGATTATTATATAAAATTGAAAATTCTGAAGAAGCAACTTGATATTTTAAATATTCAGGTGAGATCAAAATAACAATTTCCTTTTCATTTTTCCATATCTATATGTATATGTGTGTATGGAATGCATATCCATAGTATGCTATTACAAAAGTAGTATATTTTTATCAGATTATGTGTTTTTATTATATTTACATATAATTCTGATTACGATTCCATGCCATAATATGTTTTTAAAATTGTATTTGAATATAAGATACATTGAAAATATGGAAACAGTAGGCTACCCTATCCTAACCCATGCATGCATATGTACATATCTGCCTATGCTATGTACATATCTGCCTATGCTATATACATATGTACCTATGCTAATACATGTATGCCCATACTATACACATACTCTTTATTTTTATCACATATTACAGGAGGAATATATTAAAGAGGAACACAAAAATTTAAAAAGAGAACTGATTCGATCAAAAAATGAAATAAAAAGAATACAAAGTGTACCACTTATAATAGGTCAATTTTTAGATATCATAGATAATAATTATGGTATAGTTAGTAGTACAGCCGGATCTAATTATTATGTTAGAATATTATCAACATTAAACAAAGAAGATTTAAAACCATCAGTTAGTGTAGCATTGCACCGACATAGCCATTCAATAGTTAATATTTTACCATCAGAATCAGATAGTAGTATACAACTATTACAAGTTAGTGAAAGACCAAATGTTAAATACACAGATTTAGGAGGATTAGATACTCAAAAACAAGAAATGAGAGAAGCAGTTGAATTACCATTAAAAAGCCCAGAATTGTATGAAAAAATTGGTATAGAACCCCCTATGGGTATATTAATTTATGGACCACCCGGTACAGGAAAAACGATGCTTGTTAAAGCTGTTGCTAATGAAACTAAAGTTACTTTTATAGGGGTTGTTGGATCAGAATTTGTTCAAAAATATTTAGGAGAAGGACCAAGGATGGTAAGAGATGTTTTTAGATTAGCAAGAGAAAATTCACCATCAATTATTTTTATTGATGAAGTAGATGCAATTGCAACCAAAAGATTTGATGCACAAACAGGAGCAGATAGAGAAGTTCAAAGAATTTTATTAGAACTTTTAAATCAAATGGATGGATTTGATAAATCAACAAATGTTAAAGTTATTATGGCAACTAACAGAGCTGATACATTAGATCCAGCTTTATTACGACCTGGTCGACTTGATCGAAAAATTGAATTTCCTTTACCTGATAGAAAACAAAAAAGATTAATTTTCCAAACAATTATTAGTAAAATGAATGTTAGCAGTGATGTTAATATTGAAAACTTTGTTGTTAGAACAGATAAAATTAGTGCAGCAGATATTGCTGCAATAGCACAAGAATCTGGAATGCAAGCTATAAGAAAAAATAGATATATTATAACTGCAAGTGATTTTGAACAAGGTTATAGAACTCATGTTAGGAAGCAATTACGAGATTACGAATTTTATAATATATGACGAAATAATTGGTCAAAGGGAAGGGCACTTCATGTTCGATTTTCACGTGATAGTGCACGTCTCGCTTTATCTATATTCATTTATATATATAGTCATTATATAAATAATATATATATGTGGCATATATATATTTAACCCTTTTTACGTGCACTTTTTTTCCATTTTGCAATGAAGCTTTTTTAATTGCATTTTTTTATAAAACGAAACGCCGCATAATACCTTGTATTTATACTTATACTTATATTTATGCTTATACTTATATTTATACTTATATTTAAAATAACTCACATATATACATATGTAATTTTTTTTAAAATAATTATGATTACACTTTAACGAAAATAATTGCTAAGGGGAAAAGAGTGTGTGGGGCATGCCCTATTATTTTATTATTTTTTATTATTTTTTATTATTTTTTATTATTTTATTTTATTTTTTATTTTATTATTTTTTTATTTTATTTTTTATTTTATTATTTTTTTTATTATTTTTTCCAATTTAGCTAGCTGCACACTTGCTCACACTTTCACCATTACAACATTTTGTAGCTATATAAATAGTCCTATTAGCATTCTAAATAATTTTATAAAATTGGGAAAAGAGAAAGGGAATAAATATACACACATAAAAAAATAAAAATCAAAATTATAACACGGAAGAAAAAAAGAAAGAAAATCTTTCTTGTTTTACACAAGGTAATTGGTTCAATATAATATGACCATTGTGTTATACAAATATATATATATATAAAATACACACACAAAATTTAATCGTAGTAACGACCTAATGTGCATGTTCTAGTTGAAAAAAAATTCATATAAATGATTAAAAATATGTAACACTATTAAAAGGGAGATGTGAAACAGATCCAAATTCCCTTAATATGACTGAGCCTTCATCATCTAAGACTAGCCATGTAATTCCACAATTATAGCTCGAAAATCTTAACCATGCAAATAAAGGTAATTGTAAAGCTCTACATAAAAAGTATCTTATTACATTACCATGACAAATTACTAATTGATATTCATCTTCATCACCTGGAGGTTGATAAAAATATGTCTCATATGCTTTATTTATTCTTTGATTATCAAGTTTAATTTTTTCAGCATCAAATTTTGAACTACGTGGTATTGGGTTAGGTAAATATGGTGTTCCTTCATTTAAATTTGGATCATTTATTAATTTAGCATTTGGAAAATATTTACTTATGATTTCTGCTGTTTCTTTTGCACGTATTAAATCTGAATGATATATAACACTTATTTTTTTATTATTTAAAATGTCTTTTAATTTTTTTCCTGTAATATCTGCTTGTTTACAACCCTCTTTTGTTAATTTTTTTGAATTTTCATCATTTCGATTTTTTCTTTCATATTGTCCATGCCTTACTAATATAATATGTTTACAAACATGTTTTTTTTCCCGTTTTCCTTCTTTTTTTTCTTGTAACTTATTTTGTACAGCTTTTAAATCAGGGTTATAATAATAGTCATATTTATTATTCCATTTATATAATACATAATTTTCATATGCATAAGTTAGTCCCACTGATAAAGATATTGATGCTACAGCTGTTAAAAATATATATTTTTTTTTATTTTCCTTTATATATTTTATTTCCACATTTTGTTTCCCTCCACCAAATCCTCTTTTATTATAATTAAAATTAGTTTTAAGTTTTTGTAATATATTCTCTTTGTTAAATAATCGTTTATACATTTTTTATGACACATCCAAAAATATCATATAACTAAAAAATTATATATTTTCACATATACATATAATATATATTATAGGCGAAAAAATTGACAACCTGCTTTAAATTGCAGTTTTCATTAATTATTAATATAGATGTTTTATTATAAATTGGATATATATAATTCTAAAAAAAAATGAGGTGGCATTATTATAATTTTAACATGTCATCCATCATTTTATTGCTACCTTATCGCTATTTTATTTTATATTATTTTCACTTTATGTTTTTTACTTAATACATATTAGTAATAATACATGTTAGTAATAATAATATTTTTTTTTTTTCATATATATAATTCTGAAAAAAAAAATATTTAATTATAATAAGGCATAGTATATATCATGATAAAACACAATGGCAAAACTGCATAGTGACATAAAAATTTGTTCCACAATAAATCAAAAAAAAATATATCATAATATAATATATACATACATATGCATACAAAAAGGCGTACATTAATAACTATTTGTAAAATACATAAACATAAATGCGTATTACATTGTATTGCATATTAAATTAAAGTGAAATTAGTTATATTTTTTTTTTTTACAAAATGGGAAGCATAGATTGCACATTATAGCTTATTGAATTATTTATTTATTTATAAAAATGTGATGTAATTTATTTGTAAATTAATACCATTTTAATAAATCAAGGAAAATTATAGATTGGGTAATAAAAGTTTCCATTTTTTCCATTTTTTCACATTTTTTCCATTTTTTCTCATTTTTTCCATTTTTTCTCATTTTTTTCCATTTTTTCACATTTCCCCCCTTAGCCTTATGTTTACTTAAAAAATGCAATATGTATGATTGTTTCACAAAATTTTCTTACATTGGTCGATTTGTTAATTAGCTTAAAAAGTTATAACACATAGGAAACAAATTGGGGTAAAAAAAGAAAAAAATATTTCGAGAATTCGAAAAATTTTTTAAGCTGCTAACAATGTTAATTTTTAATATACACACATAATAATAATGCAACTTAAAGTGGAGTACTATGTAAATAAATTTGCATATATTAAATTTTGCATATATTAAATTTTGCATATATTAAATTTTGCATATATTAAATTTTGCATATATACTAAATTTTACATACATTTCGGTTTTTATAAAAATTGTTACACTATTTACACATGGTATATTATTGTCTAAATTTTTATTACTATATTAATAAATGAAAAAATATGTACCTTAAAAATAGACTTGTTTATATTATACAAATTAAATGTAGTAAAAAAAAAAAAAAAAAAATAATCGATAAATTTTTATCCCCTATAATAAAGTTACATATCTGTTCCTTCATATTTCTTATATTATTTTAATTACCTATATTAAATTTCAAAAATAAATATGAATTAATAGCCAAAATTCGATAATTATTTAGGGAGTATATGTTTATGCATTTATATAGGTACCGATTCTACATGTTACTAAGACATTCTTTTTTCGATGTTTTTTTTTTATTGTAGTAAAATAAAAATTTATATATATTTATAATTTACCACTTGGCTTAGTATTCCTTTCCTTTATTAATTCCATGTGTGCATTTATATGGCTGTTTCTAAAGCATTTTTTAAATCCATTTTAAATGCACTCATTATGACTTGATTAAATATGTGTGTAGGTTTATCATAAGTAGAATTGTTGCTTAGCAAATTATATGAATTTAATGATCCTGTTGAATTAAAAACAAAATTTGTATTTTTTTTTAAATTGAAAATCATATTAATATCTGGGTCCCCATAATAACTTCTAAAATATCCATCTTTGTGAAATACAAATGGTGTATGATGCACACTTTTTACACTATTTCGAAAATTTCTTATCTGTAAATAAAATTAAATAGGTTTAAAAATAAATTATGGGATAAAAATACAAAAAATGTAACATGATAAATATAATTGAAATTTTAATTAATAATCTTACTTGATCGTCTATTATTTTATTAGTATATTTATGTATCAAAAAGTGAAAAAAGGGAATATATGTTCTATGACCTGTTTCCCAATAAATATTATTTTGCTGTAAAAAATAGGAATGTTCATCATCTGTATCTGCTGACTTTAAAGAATTATCGATGAGTTTATTAACATCTTCCTTTTCCAAATTTTTATGAATTTCATTTTGATTCATTTTTGACTAGGTGAAAATGCCATAAAAATGAAAAATTAATATAAAATTGAAAAAATTGTAAAATAAAAAAAATATACGAAGAAAATATGAAAAGCTTTAAAAAAAAAAAAAAAAAAATTATTTTTGTAGATATAATCAATTGTTAATTATAAAATTATAAGAAAGAAATAAAATAAACTAAAAAAAATAATTAAATATTAATATACTATTCATATAAGATATGTAAACATTGGAAAAGGGAAAAAAAATACAATAATAATTTTTATATATTAAACACGGAGCAACAAGGCACACATGCACATTATCATTTAATTATAACCTTAAAAGATATTTTATTTTTTTTAAAAAGTGCTTAGGATTTTTCTGGTATATATTAGAACTACTACCCCCCCAAAAAAAAAAAAATATATATATATATATATTTCCATTGAAATAAATATGTGCTCATGTATTTGTAATTTTATTTAATTATATATATATTTGTGTTACTAAAAAAACAATTTCGTCTTTAGGTTATTTTTATGATTTTATTATATTCTTGTGCTTTTTAGCTTAAGTGTATTTTAAGTATTATATATATCAGATTAAAAAAGGTTGTATATATATATATATATTTAGTACTTTTCTAAAAGCAACACATTTTCAATATTCTTTAAGTGTGCACATACATACTATTTATATCTATTCATGTTACAAAAACTATCTAAATTTACGCATTTTTTTTGGCTAGTTTAATTTGTTATTGTATTATCCGATTTTCCCACCATTTATTATTTATTTTATGTTTTTACTAAACGGCTGAAATTCTTAACATACAGTCTTGAAATAAAACCACTACCTCTCCCTTCATATTATACAAACTAAGATATAATGGATGAGAAAAAAGTTGATAATTCTCCTTTAATTTCCAAGATGGAAACATTTGAAATATCAGATAAAATAAAAAAAAGTTCGAGTAAAAAAGAAATAAAAAATGTTTATAGAAGTTTAGACAATGAATTTAATTTCGATGATGAACAAGATGAAACTAATCAGCCAAGGGAAGAAAATAATAATAAACAAGTGAATGAAGATAATAACAATGAAAATAAAATGAATGCAAGAACTATTAAAATAGATAGAAAAAATTTAAAAAAAATGTTTAGTAGCCAATTTTTTACTCAAACTCTAACTGACACAACAAGTTCAAATACTATAAGTGAAATAAAAATAGGAAAAAAATATGCAATTTTCGAATTTTTTAAAACATTAATTTTCCTTACTTTATTTATTACTACTTCATATTTTACTTACTATTATGTTTTTAATTATTATTTTGGACAAACCCATATATGTAGTCATTTGGATTTGTATAATTATAAATATGAAAACGAGGTTAAATTCATTCCTACTATTAGCAATAAAAAATACTATGTCTTTACAGGTAAGCCTCACAAAAATAATCCTAAACAAATTTACATCCAAACATATGTATATATTTTTTGGTACACATAAAAAATTATATATTATATTCCATATATACTATTATACATGCACAGTTCACGCTATTCAATTTTCATCTTATTTATTTTAGGAAAATTCCCATTCGATGTCATTACATATAAACTAAGAAAAGAAGACTTAAAAAATAGTATGAATAAACAAATAGATAAATACAAACAAGAAAATCCTGGAGAAATTATTGACCCAATTGGAGATCTGGATAATTATGATATGCAAATTATATCTTTTATGAAATATAATAATAAAATGAAATGTGAAAAAAAAATTTTTGATTTGTATAAACCCTTTTCTTTAAAAACAACGGATGCAAATATTACTAATTCTAATTTTATATTAAATGAAATAAGTTACAATTTTATAACAAATCCTTATAGCATTAATGAAAAAAAGGTAAAAATCGAAAAAAATAAAATTTACAATTATTTGTGTGCAAATATTAAATTGTGTAAGTTTACAACAAATTATATGAACAGTCATATTTTTTCATTTATTTTTTCATTTATTTATTTATTTATTTATTTATTATTTTTTTTTTTTTTTTTTTTTTTTTTTTTTTGCATAATAGCTATATGAAGAGGTATCCAATTTTATGCAAAAAAGCGAAAATAAAAACAAAATTTGTTATATTACTTCGTATTTAAAATCTCTAAAAGATGACAATATTATTGAGAACATTCGATCGTTGAATGAAAACACTACACCAAATGTAATGCCAATTCCTGATCCTAAAAATGAAATAATTAATACAGAGAGCACTATTAGTGACATTGCAGAAAAAGTTAAAAACTATTTTATGAGAGGAAGCTCAACAGACCAAAATAATAATATCAACACTAATAATACTAACACTAATAATGATATAAATTTATATAGAAATAATACGGAAATATATCCTAAGAAGAAAATTGTTTTCCTATATGATTATTATGGTAAATTTATATAAAATTTAAGAAATCGCAAGTGTCAATTTTAAGTTTACATGTATAGACATATATTTTTACGTTTCTCTATTTCATCATTTACATGTTTAATTTTACACACATAAAATACAACACCTTTATAGAAAACAACTTCGTGGATTTGGTCATCGCTATTTATAACATGCAGTATGGAAATACATACAGCGATTTAAAAGAATATTGGGATGATATTCGAAAGGGATTTAAAGTTATGCACCCAGAGGAAATATATCTATTTGAATGGTTATATAAAAAAGTGCTTACGACAAGCCAAATTAAAAAATATATTAACATTTTTTTAATATTTTATTCGATTTTATTTTACTTATTTAATTTTACTTATTTAATTTTACTTATTTAATTTTACTTATTTTATTTTACTTATTTTATTTTACTTATTTTATTTATTTAATTTAATTTTATTTTGTTTAATTTTATTTTGTTTGTTTTTTAGGTATTGTTTGGGAATAAATTATAACATAATAAAAAATAATAATCAGTACAAGTTAAAATGTGTAGATCTTTTAAAATAAAAAAAAATATATAGCCTTAATAAAAATTAAAAAAAAATACTAAATACATAAGTATGGACAATTCGTATTTTATCTGTTTGATGGTTTGGCCCATTCCACCTATAAAAAATAATAAAAAATCGTAGAAATTTATAGAAATAAAAGAAAAGGGAGATGATACTTATAAGAATTTATGATTTATCATATTTTTTTTTTTTCCTTTTTTCATTAATTTATTACACTTAAGAGGAGATTTTCAAATCCATGTCTATTTAACTTTTCTATAGCTCTTTTTGCTTCTTCTCTCTTGGAATATGTTATAAAAGCAAAACCCTTGGAATTTTGTGTTTCCCTAATAATGAAAATGAGAAAATATAATGTCGTTAAACTGCTTTTACGAATGTGAATTATAAGATGACTAATGGCTACACACACATGTATATATATATATTCTGACATAATTAACACATGAAAATATAACATACTTGTGTTTAGCTAAAAACATTCGAGATATTTGACCGACACGTCCAAATAAGTTGGATAATTCGCTTTCCTGTTATAAAAAAAATATGCATGTATATAATGAATAGAGTGACAAACATTGACTCCATTTATATGTGATACGCAAAAGTATGCACATATCACATTTTATTTTATTTTATCATGTTTTTTTTTTCTTTTTTGTTTTTCCGTTTTTCTGTATAATTGCTTTATGATTTTTATTTTAAAAATTACATTAACATCTTCGCTTAGATTCGTTACACGAATAGTGCACTCTTTATTTTGAGTATCCTGTTAAAAGGAGAAAAGAAAAAAAACAAACATAATTTTTTATTATTAAAAATATCAATTTTTTGTCTACTTGCATAGTAATTATATTCCAAACACTAATCAGTATACATCCATATATATATACATATATATATTCAATTGCTTCATTAATAAAAATCTTACATGTGAGCGATAATACATCATGTCTCTCTTAGCTCCAGCTTTATTAGCATCATCTGGTTTAGCCTCCTAATAGTAAAAAAGTGGAAAAAAAAAAAACAAATGTACATAATATGTAAATAAAATATAATTTAAGAGTAGTTATAAAGATGAATTAGCCATATATAATATACCTCTGCTTCTTCATCTTTAAACATTTTGAATCTATTTTTCAAATCTTTTGCTGTTTTATCTGTTTGTTCAGCAAATAAATAGTCATATTCTGTATCTTTAAGAAAATCTAGCAAATTATTTTTTGGAGGTTCGATATTTACAACATCAGTTGGTTCAACAATAACCGAGCTAAACTGTGATAGGATATTAAAAATAAATAAAAGAAAATTAATTATATAAATAAAATATTTATAAAATAGTTTATATATCCCCTTATTTTTAAATGCCTTAAAAATATTAAGGTAAATTCTTTAAATATATGTGAGCATATTTTTTTTTTTTTTATTTCTTACAGCATCGACGTTGAAATTTTTTAATTTAAGACGATTCTCTATTTCCTTGTTAAGGCGTTTTTTTATTATCACTTCTTTAATTTTTTTTGTAACCTAGGGAGGGGTGAGAGAAAAAAAAAGAAATAAAATAATAAAATAAAAAAGAATAAATAGAGAAAGAGTAAACAAATTTGCAATCATGATATATATAAGGTTATGTACACATGGATATAAAATATGTCAAAAAAAGTAGGAATATATTTACCTTTACTGTTTGTTTTTTTAAATTTTCAGAATATTTGGTAACAACTTTAACTCCATTTTCATAGTTAGTAAAATAAGATAACTTTTTGTTACTCTCTAAATCATCATCTGCGTCTATGTCTTCCCATTTTTTTTCTACAAAAGAGTTATAAACAAAATTTATGATAAATATATAAAAAAAAGAGTGTATATAATTTTATTTTTAAAGGCAATATGGTTCACAGAGTCTGGATATGTAGTTTTTTTGCCAAATTTTGTCATTTTTTCCCACATTTTTGTCATTTTTTTGCCAATTTTTTCCCACATTTTTTCACTTACTGTTTTCATTGTCATTCAATGATTCATCATCATCTACGTCAATATCAACCCAGTTTTTTTTTTCTAAAATAAAAAAAAATAATAGAACAAAAAATGACATCAAAAATAATCTAAAGCGTTGGCTACATATACTTGGATAATTAATTATTATATTTCCTATCAAATTTATAGCAAAAAAAAAAAAAATAAACTATAAATATATAATATGATATTGAACTATACCTGTTTGTATCATCTTTTTCTGTGTGTTTTACTGTCAATTTTTTTTTTTTTGTTTTATAATAACATAAAAATTGGTATACATATATAAGTAATATAAATATATATATATATCTGATGTTATGATTTGTTAAATTATTTTTTTTTTTCCCTTTTTATGTGCTTAAAAAAATATGTAATTTTTTGCTTATTCTAATAATTCGCCATTATTTTACTACTAACATATTTTTATTTTTTTCCTTTTATATATAAAAGAAAAAGAAGCTTATTCTTTTTATTAATAAAAAAAACGTTATCCAACATATTTTAGTATCATATAAAAAAACGCATATATATATACATATATATATATAATTATATACATACATATAATGTTGATAAATTTACATAATATTTTATAGGAATTTTTTTTTTCCGGGGTTTAAATAGTATATACAAAAAATTTCAGCATATATAATTATGCAGTTAAAAATAGCTGGAGTTTTTTGCTTATTTTACAAATACAATAAAATAAAACAAAATAAAATACAATAAAATAAAACTGTTTCAATTGAGTTTGTTTCAATTGAGTTTGTTTCAATTAGTTTGTTTCAATTAGTTTGTTTCAATTAGTTTGTTTCAATTTAGCTCGTTTTGACTAATTTAACATTTTTTGAGGTTGTATGAAAAATTGTACATTATGAATATGCCATTTTTATTTTACACAAAAAATAAAATAAAAAAAAATAAAATAAAAAAAATAAAATAAAAAAAATAAAATAAAAAAATTAAAATGTCGAATAACAAAAAATTGTAAATTTTATGGGGGGATACATAAAAAGGGAAATATCGAACACAAAACATGTTTATAACAAAGAAAAAGCATAAAAAAAAATGAGGAATAAAAAAGGAGGAATAAAAAAGGAGGAATACATCTCTCTATTTTTTTTCGCATAATCTATGATATAAAAAGCTTAACTTTTTATAACAAAGAAATGTAGAAATGACATAATTAAAACACATGGTCTGTCACTTGATCTAGTTGTGCATATATAAATGTATATGGCTTATTTGTGATTTTATTTTGTTTCACTTCACATTAACAAAAGTTTTAATAAGCCAGCTTTAAATTATTGACACATTAATATTTGCTGATAGGATGCAGATAATATATTTGTCAACCCTATAAAGATTCGATATTAATAATAAAAATAGATTATATTAAAACTGTATTATATATAAATGTGTATAGTATAATAATAATATAGATGTAAAAACTAACCTGAATATAAGAAACTTTTAGGAATTGAAAAAAAAAGAAAATGAGAAAATTTATATATTGGTTTACAAGGGGCCAATAAAAATAATAAAGACAAATATAAAAATATTTTTTTAATTTTTTTTGGATAATTTGCATATTTATATAGAATATAAAAAAAAAGTGAAAATTTAATTACAGATTGTATATCTCCTAAATAATAAAATTTAATTAATTCTTTTATTCTTATTAATAATAAATTATCCATATGTGGATAATCTATTTCTAATCTTAATAATAATTTTTTTTTATCAAAATATTTCAAATTTTCTATTTCTTTTTTTATTTTTTCCAAACTTATATTATTATTATTTAACAATTTCTCAAATTCTTTATCAAAAGATTTAAAAAATTCTACAACATCGATATCTTTTTTTATCATATTATTTTTGAATTTTTCTAATAATTTTTTATATTCATTAAATAATGTTATACATCCATAATGTTTTAATTTTTCTTTTAATATTTTTATTTTTTTATTTCCTTTTTCCATATTTATATCTTTTTTGTCTATTTCATCATCTGTTTCACTGAAAAAATGAGGTAAAATTGAAATTAGACGAAAATTTAATAACTTAATATTTTTTCCTTTTATTAAATTTTTTATTGTTATATTATCATCTAATTTTTGGTTTTCATAAATTATTTCTTGGAATTTTATTGGTATTCCATATATATTTTCAATCTCTTCCTTCACAAATTTAATATTATTTTTCTCTTCTATTAATAAAAAAAAATTCTGATCAAACACACCACCTTTATCATAACAGCTAATCATTATATTACATTTATTTGAATTATTTATTCCAAATATATTTTTCTTATTTTTTATTTCATTTCTATCATTGTTATTTTTATTTATTCCTCTCGATTCTACATTTGTAGATATGTTCATCAATTTCTGATTTGCCAGCTTATTATTGTAGTTATTTATTTTTATGCAATTATACATATATACAAAAAAAATATGCCATAAAATAATGCCAACCCAAAATAAATTAAATCGAAAAACCATCTTGTATAAAAGGGAAGAGAAAAAAGGAGAAAAAAAAGGAGAGAGAAAAAAAGGAGAGAGAAAAAAAGAAGAGAGAAAGAAGCTTTCTTAATACTCAAGTTATAAAATCTATAATAGCATTTGCAAGCATATGCATGTGTATAGTTTCAATTCAGTTTTCCTACTTTTCTAATATTTTCTCTTTCCTTTATACATATCTCATACATTTAGTATCCCATCTTTCCTTTTCTGCCATTATTTAACTTTTCTAAAAATTTGAATAAAAAAAATATAAATTAATATTTTGGGATATATTATAATTTTAGTTTCATACCCCACAAAATATATGAAATGTATAAATTCAACGATACAAAAAAAGAGAGTATTTTTTTTTTTTTTTTTTTTTTCAAATTTATAACTATCAATTTTATACTTGTGCTCTTTAAAAATACACTTATTTAAAATCTTTTTACGAATACATTTTTATAAATGTGCATATATATTTTAAAGATATGATCAAATATTTTTATAATAATTCAGAATAAATACATTTCTTTTTTTCTTTCATTTTGTTTTTTTTTTTCTTTTCTTTTCTTCCATTTTTCCCTTTCAACGTTGAGTACAAACAGTCCATATGCATCCTCGATTTTGAAGGGAGCAAAAATAAAAAAACGGATATTATAAATTTAGATAATTTTTACAATTTGCACAATTTGAATACAATTTTTACAAAGTTGTTCAGAAAAAAATAGTAGAAAAAAAAAAAAAAAAACTATAAAAGCAAACGGATAGATATATAAAGAATGGGACCAAAAAATTTGCCCAAATAAATATCTTGAACAAATTGCCATAATGCATATAATTGTAAAACAAACAGATGTGTACAAATAGTTATCAATTTTCGTTACCAAAAATAGGAAATAAATTATCATAGATGCATAAAAAGTGAAAAAATACGTGCAAATATCTCAACAAAAAAAAAAAAAACGGGAAACACAAAATAGAACAATTCCCACTAACATAATACAAAAAAGATATGGATAATTAATAATCATGTTTCATTTCATAATTAATTTATTAATATAATTTAAACATGATCTTGCAAATCTTTTAAAATAGTATTTTTTAATCTAACAAGAATTTTATATTCATCAAAAAGTGATGATAATTCTGAAATAGTAACTAAATTCAAATTTTCTACATTTTCAAACTTTAATTTTATTGATTCTATTTTATTAATAATATTATTATTTAATTTTTTTTCATTTGACAATTTTATAAAATCATTTAATTTGCCAGCCGTTTCTTGTAACTTCTTATTACTCTCTTTTACTTCATTTAAATAAAATTTTTCGGCCTTATTAACTTTTTCTTTATATTCTTTTTCAGAGATATTTAAAAATGTACTTTTGCCAAGTTCTTTAATAAATTCAACACCACTACAAAACTGTGTAAAAGAATATGCCTCTTCGGAAACAAAATTATTTGGATGTCGAAAATGTTGAATAAATGAAATATTAGAAATTAATTCTGGTGGATTTGTTTTTATTATTACATATATAAGTAAAGGAAGAACTTCATCTGCACATGGCAACAACTCGTCATCATCATCTTCATCATCATCATCTTCATCATCGTCATCTTCATCATCGTCATCTTCATCATCGTCATCTTCTTCATCGTCATCTTCTTCATCATCATCCTCTCCATTTTCACCTACATCTACATCTTTTTTAGAACCATTTTTTTTGCCTACATTCCAAATTCCGCTTCCAAAACTGCTGCCATTTTTATTTTCGCCGAACCCAAACAAACGTGTTGAAAATTTATCTTTGATGCTAATTAAATCGATTGAACTTATAACTTGACCACTTTCACGAGCATGGCCACTTTCACGAGCATGCCCACTTTCACGAACATGTTTAGTATCCCCCTTTAGTGAAAAGCCGTTCTCGGAAAGAGTAGATTCATTTGTTATAAGTTGATTATCTTCCTTTGGAATCTTTAATTTTTTATCATTTTTTTTTTTTTTTTTTCTAACAATTTTTTTTGCTTCATATAAAATAGATGTAACAATACGGCAACAATTTAGTATCATAATTATTTTATCATAAGGTGCTTTCATTTTCGGAATTTTTAAAAGTTCATTTTGTGCTAATTTCAAACGATTCAAATCTATATTTTCAGAAATTTCTAAATGCTTTAATTCTACCCATTGAAGACAATTTATTTTTGTATAAATTTGTTCATCATGATCTTTATCATTTGGATCCATACGATATAAATAAAAATATAATTTTTGTATTATAAATTTTTCAAACCCTTGAATAATAATATTTATTTGATCAGGGTTTAAATTTTTATATATACTTGATTTTAACAAAATAGGTTGTGTTTCATTTATGAATCTATGAATCTTATTTGCTGATTCTTCTCTATTTGAATTTTGTGGAAAATTTATAATAAAATTTTTTACTTTATCTATTACTGTTTTACAAGATGGATGTTTTAAGCTTTCTAAAAAATTATTATAAATTGTATTTGCTTTTTTTTTTGAATTTGATGTATTTTCAGATATTGTATCATTATTAAATATTTTGTTATCTTCATTATTTAAACCATTTTTATATTTTTCAATAACTTTGCTTGAATTTATATTATCCAATTCGTTATTAGTTGATTTATTTTTTATTTCAAATTCACGCAAATTTGATTCCGTCTTTTCTTTGTTCATATTTTCGTTATATATATTTAAATTCATTTCATTCCATTTAATAAATTCTTTTTTTGTTATAATTTTATTCTCATCAACTTGTTCATTTACTTCATCTTTTTTATAGCTTTCTCTTTTAATAAATGAAATAAACATATTTTTAAATTTCCGTCCTTTTTGGATGACGAACGATTCATTTTGTTCTACATTTTGTTCTACATTTTGTTCTACATTTTGACCATTTTCTAAAATTTCCTCTTTCTTTTCTTCTTTCTTTTCTACTTCATCCTCCACAACCTCTTGACCACACGTTTCATTTCCATCTATGGAAAAATCGTTTTTTTTTTTTACAATAAATTTATTTGAATTTGCAGTTCCATCTGTTTGTATATCTCTGTATATAACATTTTTAATATCATTTTTTTTTTTTATGTTTTCTTTTTGGATTATTTTATCATCTACTAATATATCAGCATATATTTCCTTTTCGTCACAATCTTTATTCTTGTTATTTTCTTCTATTAAATTTGTATTTATTCTAGACAAATTTGGAGTTGAATGCAAAACAGTTATTTTATCAGAAATTTTTTTTTTTTTTTTTTTTTTTAAATTCGAATAATTACTAAAGTTGCTGTTCATTGTGCTATTGCTATTGTCATTATAAAATTTGGATTCACTAATTTTTTTTACATTTTCAGTTATTTTTTTATCTCGATTCGTTTTGATATTTTCATTTCCTTTTTGTTTTATGGTTCCTTTTTTTTCACACACATTTTCTCTCTTCATTTTCGTTTCGTTTGATTCTATTTCTAATTCCAATTCGTCAGCTATATCTCCAACTTTTATTCGTTCTTTTGTTTTTACCACTTTTGATAATTTTTCTTTTGAGTTTGAATTGTTTCGAATCTTTTCTTTGTCACTAGAACAAATTGTATTTTTACTATTAGTACGTATAGTTTGTTTTTTTTTTATTTCTAATGTTTTATTTTTTAATTTAAAATTTTCATTTATATCATCAATTGAATTATAATTATAGTTCGTTTCTTTTGTGTTTTTATTATTTAAATATTCTTTAATTTCATCAAAAGATTTACTACTATTATTATTCGTTTTTATAGATTCAAATGAATAACTTTGTTCTGCTTGTTTTGATATCTCAGATTTATTTTTTTCGATTTCCATTTCTATTTCCATTTCTATTTCCTTTTTATTATTATCCATATCTTCCATTTTTTTTTTTTTTAAATTTTTTTCATCTTTAGTTCCTTTCTTAGTTTTTATTTTTTTTTTTTTTTCATCATCCATCATATTAGAGTTACAAAAAAATTCTGAACTTTCATCTAGCTTTAACAAATTACTACTACTTTGTTCAGAAAATTTTGTATTATCATAATATGTATTTTCAGAATCATCTATTACACTAGTAAATGATTGTGATGTATTTTTATTATTTATAGGTTTCATTATTTTTTTTTTTTTTTTTATCTCTCTTTTTAATTGTATTTCGTCTTTACTTTGTTCATCTACCAAAATATCCACACTATTGTTAGTACAATCTTTATAACTATTTATTAATTCTTGAGTTGAAATATTTTTTTTCGGAATCTTTTCTTTTGTTTTTTTTTCAAGATCATTATCATTATCACCATTATTATCGTTACCAATATAACGATATCTGCTAGTATAATTGCTATTCGGGGATTCTGTTTTTTTTTTTATCGCTTTATCATTAATTTGCAAATTGCTAATAGAATGTTTCGAGTCCGATAAGATGTTATTATTGTTATTATTATCATTGCTATTGATAAATATGTCTTTATTTTTTTTGTAAATATTTTTTTCATAGTCTTCTCCCAATAATATGTCATTTTTTTTTTTTATGCTTATTTTATTATTTACTACTTTACATTGTGAAATGCTTTTATCGGAATAACATTCAATTTGTATGTCATGTTCAGAAATTAAATTGATATCATCATTTAATTTATTTCCATTTTTTAAACTTGTTGTAAATTCTTCTTCATAAAATGAATCAATCTTTGTTAATGTATTTTGTTTTTCACATTTTTTATGATAATCAATTGAATTTTTTATTTTTTCATCCCCTTTAACTACATTTCGATTACTCTTTGACATTACCCTAATTCTATTCTCATTTTCACCATTTTCACCATTTTCAACATTTTCATTATTTTCACCATTTTCAGTACCACCTTTCTTATATATATTAGAATTATTTAGGGATCCTTTTCCAGAGTGAATTATATAATCATCTAAATTTTTTTTTTTTTTTTTTTTTTCATAAAACGATTCATTTCCCGTAAGTTCATATTCTTTATCATATTCTGTAAACTTTTCCCACAAATCGAAGGTCGAATCCGGATTTAATTTTTGTCCATTTGATTGTACATCAAAGGGGTTACTAATTTCATTCATACTTGAAATTAGTTTATCCGAGTTTTGAACTTGTTTTTTTATTGGTGTTTTATTTCTTTCCTTTTTATTTTTAACGATATTATAACTTTCGTTAGATTCATTCCATAAAGAATTGTTAACATTGTTTGTTAAATATTTATTAAATTTTGTGTCGCTATTCCCATTTACATCATATTTTGTGTCGCTATTTCCATTTACATCATATTTTGTGTGCATTTCATTTTTCCCACTTATACTATTTGAAGTACATTTATTAGAAAACTGCAAAATATTAGCATCATTTTTATTATTGTAATTTTCAAAGAAAAAATCCATTTCATTTATTTGGCTGGGATTAACATTACTTTTATTTAAGCAATTTTTTTCGTTATCTTTAAAACTAAATTCATCCCATTCATTTCCAAACGTAAAATTTTTGTCATTTTTGAGATTTCCATTCATCTTTTCCCCATTAAATATAAATATATATATCGTTACAAATTATTTTTATTATAATCTTCTAAGATATATGCTATAGATAAGCATGTTGTGGACATTATAATGAAAACGTTCAAATAATTTACTACATACACAACTAAATAATATATTTTTGGAAAATATAGTATATACATACGTATGCGTTGATATATTAAATGTGAATAACAGATAAAACTGTTTTCACAAAATAGTCCATTTAATATATCTGCATATCGAACTATAAGAAATTACAAAAAAATATAAGTATATTATATATATATTATACATATATTATAATAATAATTTTAAAAATTAGGAAAAAGGTAAAAATGCATGAACGTTAATAAAAATATATAAATAAAAATAAAAAAAATATGAACGTTCATAAAAAGTTCATACAAATATCAACGCCTAGCATGCATACAATTTTAATAATAAGAAAAATAAAGCAAAATAGGAAAGATAAGAAAAATAAGAAAAATAAAGCAAAATAAGAAAAATAAAAAAAATAAAGCAAAATAAAGCAAAATAAAGCAAAATAAAGCAAAATAAGCAAAATAAGCAAAATAAAGCAAAATAAAGCAAAATAAAGCAAAATAAAGCAAAATAAAGCAAAATAAAGGACAATAATTTTAGTAACACAAACTAAAGTAATTTTATTTATAATGCAATCGCTTTAATAAAATGTGCATTTTTTTTTATAGGAAATATGAATTTGATTCAAATATGGAAAATTATTATTTTAGTAAACTGTGATAACTATTTTTTAACACAAAAATAAAATATACTATTTTTTTCCTTAGTTTTTTTGCTTCTTAAATCTTTTATATTTTTTCTCTTTTATTTCATCTTTTCGTCTACTTTAATATCACACAAAAAGGAAAACTATTGATTTAAAATAAGTCAATTTTTTGGAATAAAATTAATTATAAAAATAACAATATATTATTTTTTATAAAATAAAAGTATTTAATATTTTGCACATAAAAGAATACGAAATAATTTGTTTAAAATAATATATCAAATACAATCTAAATTTTTTTTTAATAAAATATAAAATACTTACAATAATATATGCATATATCATTTTTATTTTTGAAAAATATGAACAATTCAGAAAATAATGTGTGTATAATCTTTTATTTAGTACACTTTTTAGAAAATTATAATTTTTTTATATTATTGTATGTATATATTTTTGCAATGAAAAGAAATACACACAAATATATTTTTTTGTTCTATTGTTGTTTCGAATAATTTGAAAAATTTTAGAACCCCACAAAAATATAACATATATAAAATTCACAAAGTTTGTTAGATTAAAAAGGTTAATCAATATAAAGGTTTCTATAACATAGATTCTTAATATTTTTAATTCGACGCAACTAAAATGTTTTATAACAATTACATATTTTTATCGCTCTATATCTTACCATTTATATAATAGAAAAATGGAAACTTTTAATATATTATAGACTCGTAACATTATGAATGTCCATATGTACATGTACATGTATATATATGCATTCTCGCTAAAATAATTCATAATTTTTAAAGAAATACTACACTTTTCAAAAGTATTACCATATTATGATGTACTATTATAAATTTTCTCATTTATTGGGATGATGTGAAAACAAATTTTATAACCATAAGGGTCTTCATTCTTGTTTTTATTTACATTTTATATTCCATCGCTAAATAAATGGGCATTCCATCGCTAAATAAATGGGCATTCCATCGCTAAATAAATGGGTATTATTTTATTTTCATCAGTCTCCGTCCTATTATTTATACGTATTTTAGCTTGTTTCAACTTATTTTGACCTTTTTCGACCTTTTTTGGCTTTTTTCGACCGTTTTTGACTTTACTATCTGATTGTATATGTTTCGGATCCGGGGGTAAAAACAAATTATTTTAAAACCCCCACTGCAATTAAATATGAAAAAAAATATGGGCAAAAAAAAAAAAAAAAAAAAATTCAACAACACACATGTTGCCTATTTATTTATTTTTTTTTTTTTTTCTGTA
The DNA here is from genome assembly GCF_900002385.2 of Plasmodium yoelii. Classification (NCBI taxonomy): domain Eukaryota; phylum Apicomplexa; class Aconoidasida; order Haemosporida; family Plasmodiidae; genus Plasmodium; species Plasmodium yoelii. The sequence continues at coordinate 727,143 of NC_036179.2, read as the reverse complement.
TGACAACCAAGTTTAAATTTGTTCTTAATAATTTTCACTAAAAATAAAATACAATGTTTTAAAAAGGATAGTATATATTTTTTTTTATGCATTTTCCAAATTAATACAAATAATACTTAAAAAAAAAAATATATAATATGATAGATCGATGTAGATCTGTGTAGTATTTATTATACATGTGTGAAATACCACTACAAAATATGCAATATATAAAAGTTTTAAAATATATCGTCATTTTCGTCTTCTCTTTTAGCTCTTAAATCACACATTAAAATAAAAGATATATCATACTAAAAATTGTATCCTTTTTTTATTAACTTTCGAGCTTTTTAAAAAAAAAAAAAAAAAAAAAAAAAAAAACTTAATAAAATGAGGATAATGAACAAAATTCAACTCCACAAATTTTATACAATTATTTTGATATGTGTAAGTTTCCTTTTTATTTTAAACAAAAATGAAGGAGTTAAAATTTCACAAAATGTAAAATCTATTTCTGCATTTAATACAAATTGGAAAATGGAAAAAGGATATCATGACTCTATCCAATGTAACACTACATTATTTCCTTGTAAAAAAAAAAAAAAATTTTTTATAGAATCAAAAAATTATAAATTCATTTGTCCTAAAAATGGTAATCTAAGATATAGTAAAAAAATCAAAACAAAACCAGGTGCAAAGTCAGAAAATAACGATACATCTAAAATGGAAATTTATCCAGATCAATATGATGTTGCAATATTAGGATGCGGAGTTGGTGGCCATGCAGCTGCTATAAATGCAATAGAAAAAAATTTAAAAGTTATTATATTTGCAGGAAATGAAGAATCATTAGGAGGCACATGTGTTAATGTTGGTTGTATACCAAGTAAAGCATTATTATATGCAACAAATAAATATAGAGAATTAAAAAATATAAGTAAATTATGCAACTATGGAATATATAGTAATGCTTATATAGACAAAGAAAAAGATGAAATAAAAAGTACACAATTAATAGCTGATAGTATATGTATTAATACAAATAAATTAAAAGAATATACACAAAATGTTATTAAAAAATTAAAAAGTGGAATAACACATGGTATGAAAAATACCAAATTTAATAAAAACCCTCAATCAGTTCAAGTAATTTATGACCATGGATATATTATTAATAAAAATACTATACAAAGTAAAAAAAATAAACAATTATATAAAGCAAAAAATATTATATTAGCAACTGGATCAATTCCAAATGTTCCACAAAATATTAATGTTGATCATAAAACTGTATTTACTAGTGATCAGGCAATAAATTTACAAGGGTTACAAAATTATATTTCTATAATTGGTATGGGTATAATAGGTTTAGAATTTTCTGATATATATACCGCATTAGGATCTGAAATTACATTTTTTGAATATTCTCCTGAATTTCTTCCTTTTGTTGATACTGATATTGCTAAATATTTTGAAAATGTTTTTTTAAAAACAAAACCAATTAATTATTTTCTAAACACAGAGATCAAATATGTACATCCAGCTTCAAATGGCAAACCTGTTGTTATTGGTTATTCTTTACGCACAAAAACAAATCCTGATTCTACAGCATCTACTACTCAAATTAATGGAGAACATGTTAAGGAACTTCATGTGGATAGTTGTTTAGTTGCTACTGGTAGAAAACCAAATACTGAAAATATCGGTCTTGAAAATTTAAATGCTAAAATGAATAAAGGTTTTGTTTTAGTAGATGATCAATTACGGGTTCAAATAGAACCCATTCAAAAGACAGACCAAAAAAATGCTAATACAAATGAACTAAATCAATCAATTGATACACAAGTATATGATAATATATTTTGTATTGGAGATGCAAATGGTAAACAAATGTTGGCACATACAGCTTCGCATCAAGCATTAAGAGTAATCGATTATATAGCAAAAAAAGAAAAAAAAGAAGAAAAGGAAGAAATTATAAATCCAATCGAAAACATATTAAATAAACCTATAATATATAAAAATATACCATCTGTTTGTTATACTAATCCAGAATTAGCATTTGTTGGATTTTCTGAAAAAGATGCAAACAAATTGTATCCTGATTCCATAGATGTAGAAATAACTTATTATAAATCCAATTCAAAAATATTATGCGAAAATAATATATCATTAAATAATAATAAAAATAATTCATATAACAAAGGTTCATATAATTTTAACGACAATAGTAATGGTATGGTTAAAATGGTTTATAATAAATATACAAAACAATTACTTGGTGTTTTCATAGTTGGTAATTATGCTTCTATTTTAATACATGAAGCTGTTTTAGCTATTAATCATAATTTAACTATTTATGATTTGGCATATATGGTACATTCTCATCCAACTGTTACCGAAGTTTTAGATACAACTTTCAAATCAGCATCAGGAATCAGAACCCACTAGCTAAATTAATAGATTCCTTCCAAAATGCACACAATCTTATATCTATTTATTTCCTTCATTTTTTTGCTGTTACATATACAAGTTCATAATGAATCTTTATTATTTTAAACCCGTGATTAATTAGGGTAATAAACAAAAATATACACACACATATACATGCATACATACGCATATACATGCATAGATACATGCATACATTCACAAATGTGTAGACAAATAAAAAAGAAAGAGTTGGGATAAGGATAAATATAACAAAAATGTCAAAAAAATATTATTTTTGGCACCGATTTCTCAAAAAGAGAATAAATCAGGTACCGGTCATACTGGATACAAATTATATAATGGGTAATGATAATTTAATTTTTAAATTTTACTATACTGGTTTATCTATTTTATGTGTTATACGGTTTAAATATATTGAAGCACTCTCCTGATGTTGATACTATAACACCGGGATAAGATGGATGAAATTTTGCATCTGTTATAAAATTTTGATTTTTATGTTCAAATAATAATTGATCGGGATATTGAGCAAAAGAGTCTTCTAAACCTTCAGATTCAACTGATAGATCCCAAACAGAAATCGAATTATCTAAACTAGATGTTAACAAAACATAAGTATCTTTACTATCCCAAGAAATTGATGTAATCGAATCTTTATGAAAATTTAAGCTAGCTACATTTTTAGATGTATTACGTATATCCCAAATTTTAACTACAGAATCATCTCCACCTGATGCCAATAAAAATTCAAAATTCTCATTCCATGTTATAACATTAACATCACTAGAATGTGCATTAGGAATATCTATTTTGAACCCAATTTCACGATTAACCAAGTTTTGCATCTGGTTTTCATCTGAAACACTTTTAATATCTCGAGTATCAACAATTTTTATACTTTTATCAGAAGAGCAAATGGCAAATACATGACCTAATCCATTCCCTTTTTTAATCCATTGAATATCCTCTATACTATATTTATTACAATTATTTTTGATAGAAGTAGAGTTTAAATTTTCATGTTTCCATTTTGCCATATTATCAGGTAGCCATAAAAATAAATTACCATCATTATCACCTGTTAATAATTGAGCACCATATACCGGATTCCAATCTATAGCAAAACCTTCATTACTATGTTTGTTAAAAATATAAACAGGATCTTTTTGAATATTTTCATTATATATTCGCTCATTTAAACCTTCTATTTCATCACGAATTTCATAAATATATACTTTTTTATCTTCACACCATGCCCCGACTAAAGAATTTATTTTTTTACTACTTTTAATTCTGTTAATGCACCCATGAGTATGCTTTATAGATTTGCATATAATTACACTATCATCTTCACTTGCTTTATTATTATCACTATTATTTTTTTCTATATTTTTTTTATTTTTTATATGTTCATCATCACTAGACAAATCTTCCGAGCTTAGATAAAGATCAAGTTTATTTAAATTTCCCCATTTAATAACATAAATATTATTTGATTCTTTGTCTGTTGCTTGTGTTCCGGAAACGCATGTTATATCAATTGGGTATGTCAATTTATTTTCTTTAAATTTTTTTCCATTTATTTTTGATTGTGAAATAACATCTTCTTTATTTTGGTTATCATAAATAAAATCAAAAGATAAACATGGCCAAGGGGTTGTTGGGCAAAACAACAAATCATATGTACTATAATCACATTCTAGCTCGCCATTCATTCTCCCCAATATAATATTCCATGTACATAAGTCGGGAAATTGAGAAGTTGGGAAGGTTTCTCGAAGATTACGAGCAAGTAAAAATCGTAAAAATAATTTTTTTAATTTTTAATTTTTTTATTTTTTATTTTTTTAATTTTTTTATTTTTTATTTTAAAAAAAATCGATGAATATGTAAAGTGAATTATACAAAAAATACCAAAATGGCCAATAAAGTGAGTCTATAAATATTATTAACGATTGTTTTAAAATAACCAAAAAATACAAACTAATCAAATTAAAAATCCTGATTCTACCATTCAAAACTTTTTATTACAATGCTTATTTTGATATTTTATTTTTCCATTATCATTATTTATGCATGTTTATACATATTTATCTTATTATGCTTATTCATGTTTTTTTTTTTTTTTATTTTAATTTTTTTTATTCATTTCAATTCCTGTTTGTATTATTTTTTAAATTAAAAAAAAAATAATAATACATGTTTTTTTCATATATCACATTTCTGGGTTGAAAAAGGTGTTACATATTCGCTAACTAAATGAGTCGCCAACAGATGGTTATACTCAATCTTTTTTTCTTATAAAAAAAAATATATATTATTTTTTAGAGAACAAAATAATAAATAGGAAATATATATATTAATTCTTCCGCCATATACACAAATACGCATATTTTTCTCATTTTTATTATATTTCTTCTCTTTGATAAATAAAAAAAAAAAAAAAAAAAAAAAAATTATATTAGCATGAAACTTCTACTTGGAATTACTGGAAGTATTGCTGCAATTAAAACTGGTGAAATAGTTGAGAAACTAAAAAAAGAATGTGAAAATAAAAATATTCCTATAGAAATAAAATATGTAGCTACAAATGTCGCATTTGAAAAATTTCTGAACAATTTTAAAGAAAAAGTGCTATTAGATAAAGATGAATGGTTATGGAAAGATCGAGGTGATGATATCTTGCATATAGAATTAAGAAAATGGGCCGATCTTTTTGTTATATGTCCTTTAGATGCCAATACATTGGCTTATATATCAAATGGCGCATGCCCCAATTTAATAGTAAATACTTCAAACTTTTTTATATTTACCAAATGGAATCATTTTACATATTATAGTGTAAATATTTCCATTTTTTCTCATCTTTTTCAGACCTCTATTTGTCGTTGTTGGAATTTTAAAAAAAAAATTTTAGTTTTTCCATGTATGAACACATACATGTTTAATCATCCAATTACAAAACATCAACTTGATATAATTTTATCATGGGGAATAAAAGTATGAATACCAAAAAGGGGTTTATATGTTTTTTTCATTTTATAATTGCTACTTCATCGTATATCTATTGAGGATATATATTATTAATAAATTATTTATATGTATGTATCCTTTTGCTCAATTTTAAGGTTATTCCACCTATTGAAAAGGTTTTGGCATGTGGTGATTATGGTAAGAATATTTTATTTATATATATATTATATCTTACCCTTTTTAATACTTCTTTTGTTTCACATATTTTGTAAAATATCTATATTTTAATTGCATCATATTCAATTTTTAAATCAAAACAAATCTCCTTTTTGAAAGGCATGGGAGCTCTTCCAAATGTAGACGATGTAATTAAAGAGATAATGGAATGCATGAAAACGTTATAAAGATGGACCCGACTGAGAATATTAATAAATGAGAAAGTTCGGTGAAAAATATTTTCATTTTTTTGTGAGTATTACATATATATATATATATACATACTTATTTATTTATCCAATTGGAGAGTCACTTTTATTATATTGAAAAGACGCATAAATATGGAATTTGGCGTATCAGATCTAGCGATTGATATATTTTAATCATCTATTTATTTAGGTTTAAAAAAATATGAACATTCAGGTGAAATGTTAAAATAATATGTACTGTTCATAAAAACATTGGTTTTTTATGAAAAGTTTACATGGTTGATAAAAAAATTATTATAACAAAATAAAGGAGAAATAAATAAAATCAAATCAGTAAAACAGTAACTCGTGTACCATTAAATAGAAAATGATGTTATAAAACAAAAAAAATATTACTTTAATTTGAAAACGCATTTATATGTATAAAATTGTGTGCAATAATATAGGTAAAAGCTTTTAGAACATATACATTTTCCAGCATTTCCAGCATTTCCAGCATTTCCAGCATTTTCAGCATTTCCAGCATTTTCAGCATTTTCAGCATTTTCAACATTTTCAGCATTTTTCTCTGGTTTAATAATATCACACAAATAAAAATTACGGTTGCACACACATGTTGTGTATCCACAAGTCAATTTTTTTTGAAATATATTTAATTATCATTCTACATATTTGTAAAATGAAAGAGAATTATTTTCTTAAATTGTTAATTCTTTCCTGAAAATCCGCTACATTTGCATTAGTTTCAACTTGGTCAGTTTTAAGCTCACTAACTGATGGTATTTCGTCTAATTTTGAATTCATTTGTATACCTAAACCATCTAAAACTTTAGAAACAATTATATCTTCTTCCTCTGCCATATCTATATCATAATTTAACGTATCAAAGAGATCATCTAACATATCTTCTTTTAATGATACTTCATCATTTTGTTTTTGAAAATCGTATATAGATTTATTAATATTTTTTAATTTAATATATTTATTTACTCTTGTAATTATTTTATTGATATCATTTAAACTTTTACTTAACTGTTCAGAAGATTTAACACTTTGTAATTTTATTTTCATAGAAAATAAATGTGATTTTATTTTACTATATTTTGTAACAGTTTGTTTTACTTTTACAAAATCTTTTGCCAATGTTCGAACAAGAGTTATATCATTTTTTTTTGCATATAATTTTATGTTTTTTTCGATTTGTTTTTTTTCATTTTCCAATTTAACTATTTCCCTTTCCAATTCTCTTATGGATCGATTTAAATTTCGCTTTTCTTCTCTAAGACATTCTTCCAGGCTTTTGGAAAAATAACCTCCCATTGTTCGAAATAAAAAAAGAAATAAAAATCAAAATTAAAGAGAAAAAAAAAAAAAAAAAAAAAAAACAAACTTTGCCCTAATTACTTGTATTCTTTTTCCCCTTTTATTTCATGTATATATGTATTTATAATAATAAAATACATATATCTTTTTTTTATTGTCCAGACTTTGCTGTTTTCACAATTTGTATTTTACTTCAAATTTTTGTAAAGCATATTTAATTTATATATTCAAATTATATTTTACTATTATTCTGTTTATTTCATTTATTATTTTTATTTCTTCCATTCCGTGTCATTTGTTCAATCGATTTGTAAATATTTGCTATACATGATATGTATAATATTTTTATATTGCTTGTATTTTTTGTCACTACTTTGTTATTTTTTTGTTACTACTTTGTTATTTTTTTGTTACTACTTTGTTATTTTTTTGTCACTACTTTGTTATTTTTTTGTCACTATGTTATTTTTATTTTTTTTTTCTCATTCCATTTTAGCTTTAACTAGGTAACCTCATTCACTCATTTACCATTTTTTTAATTTTCACTATTAGATTATGTGTATATATATTTTTTTAAATAAATAAATAAATGACAGCAGTGTTGTTAAAAAAATATTTGTGTGTGTGCAACAGCTACTGAAACAAACATGCTAAGTTACACAAGCCAAACAATAAATTAAAGAAAATCCACACACACATACACACACAGAAATACAAATATAAACTAACAAATATAACTAACAGATATAAACTAACAGATATAAACTAACAGATATAAACTAACAAATAATAATGTAGGATATTTTCGTCTTATGAATGAAATTAATATTAATTTGGAATAGTTGGAAAATAAAGTTAGTAGGTAGCTAAAATAATAAAACTTAAAAAAAAAAAAAAAAAAAAAAAAAAATTTATATTTCCAAATAATTTTTTTCCCTTTTTTTAAAACTTTGGATTTATCCTATATAATCCCTTTTAAACATCAAAATTTCAAAATACATTTGATTTTTTCAAATTTGTTAAAAATATAGACTAAAAATATAAATATATGTTAATACATATAAATTTATTTTTTATGTTTAATTTTTGAATGTACTTAAAACTTCAAACTTTTTTCTCCATAAAAAGCAACAATCCCAATTTACAATATTTCGTATCCCCTAAATCAGGGTTAACACAAATCATCACAATTATGGTATTCGTTCTACATCACATATATTAAAAAAAAAAAGTGAAAAAATAAACAAATTAACAATGTCACAATATGTAAGATTAGGGAGGGTCTTACCCCTCTTACCAACTTCTCTTCATTTTGAATTCTATTCAGTTGTGATAAAATAAGGATTTCCTACTTTCATTATATTCGTGAGTTATCAAAATTGTATCTTATTGTTACACCCTTTGGTATGCCATATTTTTCGTCATTTTTATTTTTATTTTTACTTTGACTTTCTTTTTCTTTCTTTTTTATTTATATAAGTATTGTTCCCTTTATTATCTTTGCATGTTTCACCATTTTCATCATTGTTGCCAAATTTAGTTAACGAATCTGTGCAAAAATAATTTCCCTCTAAATCGATATAATCCTTGATAGATGATGATAACATATTTTTTTTTTCTCAATTTTTTTCTCAATTTTTTGGACCCGGATTTGTTTCTGATTTTCATTCCTTTTCATATGGTCCTTCTTTTGTTGCTGGTTTTTGTTTCTTTCCCCTTTTTGATAGAATCGTTTATCAGTTTCTCGGATTTTTATTTCTTTTCGGTTTTTCAATTTTTTTTTTTTTTTTTTTTTTTCATTTATTTCATCTAATCTTTTTTTATGACCTTTGTGTAATTCTTTTAAAAACAGCTTTTCATATTCTATCAATTTTTTATGTCGTTGTTTTGCTAAATTTTGTTTATCTATCTTTCTTTTTTCATATATTTTTTTTCCCCATATTTATAAAATAAGCTAGCTGTTTTTTTAAACAATAATTTTGGGGAAATGAACAAAATCCCTTTTCCTTTTCCCATATTATAGGATACCTATTTATTTTGTTACATCCATTTCCTTTATCATCCAAATTCCTGGATTTAACTATTACTGATTTCTTCAATATTTCATCGTCTTTGATAATGAAAAAAATATGTACTGTTCATACAAAATAGACAATTATGGATTCAATACAGATATAAATATCGTTTAAATCAACATAACATATAAGTCTATACCTATATATGTGTCTTCGAAATTTATCTGAAATATAACAACATATATGTACAGAATCGTTATATTAACACAATGTGATAAATTTAGACCTTATCAATAGTATCGCTATAGATATTTATTACACATTTTATTTCAATATATTAAGTAATATATATGTATATATAATGTTACTTTTTCTTTAAATATTTCTGAATCCATAAAAATATAATTCCCTTCTATGGAATTTCCCTAATATAAAAAAAGTTTAAATATTTCATCTTAAAAATTTACAATATATGTGTATATACTATTGTTGTTTTATTTTTTCTATTTTTCCTACTTTTTCTATTTTTTCAAGTGGTTCTCATTTACCTGATGTGTCTTTTCAACATCGAAACTTATTTTTATATTAAATATCTCTAAAAATATGAACATGTTCATATATTTTTTTTTTAAACTTAGTCATTTTATCAATTAATGTAATTCATATATGCACACATTATTTTTATCTATTCTAACCATCATCTATTTCGAATGTTGAAGAATTTAATAAATATGTCTTTCTATCCAATTCCGGTTTTATCTTTAATCGATCAAAATAAAATAAGAAAAATATAAATGATATTTTTATTCCCCTCGATTTTATGTTTCCAATTTGCTATCTTTTCAATATTCTCATATTTTTTACATTTCTATTTATAAATAGCTCATTGTTTAAATCTGTGCGAAAAACGGAGACAAACAAGGCCAAGAGATAAGGCGACAAAATAAGGCGGCCAAATAAGGCGACCAAATAAGGCACCAAATAAGGCGGCCAAATAAATGGCTATATGGCATATGTGTGTGTAAGGCACCTACCAAATTGTTGCATTGTAACATTTAACATAAAAAAATTGGAACTTTTATGAACATAAAATCCATGGTATTTTTCTGCTTTTTTTTTTAAGCATGACAGTGTTAGTATTACATTCTCATTATTGTCTATTGAGGAAAGATAAAAATATTAAAAAAAAATTAACCCCAATTTTGTATGAACAATTAATATTTAAAAAAAGTTGTAATATGAACATAGGTATAATAATTTATTAATTCCATTAAAAAAATATGTTTGGTGTATATATACCTTTTTTATTACATAATAGTTTTTTTCTTCTATATTTTAATTTAGAATATAAAGGAAATATACTAGACTGTGTACAATAACAACAAAAACATAATTGGTTGCCATCTTTATTTTCATATAATTGTTTCTGATTTTCACAAAATTCTTTTAAATTTTTATTTTTTAAATCTTCTTTTTTATATGATATTAAATTTTCGAAATATCCTAAAGGAACATCCTTTAAAAAACGGAAATTCATTATATACAAAAATGTATGCATGTATGTATGGTGCATATATTGTTATATATACTCTAATTTCTTAATTGCTAACATAAATATATTTAATCGGATATATAACGGTGCTTTTATAAATTTCTTCTACATATAATAAAAAGTTTTTATATGCAGACTCTTCACTTCTTCGAATTACAAATCTTTGTTTCTGCAACATGAAATGGATAAAGTAATACATAAAAAATATATGTGAAACCTCTAATATGCACCATTTTATCATCTTATCATCTTATGCAGTTTTATCTCTTTCTGACATTCTTAAAATGTAAGGTGTAAGAATTGTCTTTGTTGGGCGATATCAAATTTTCGGTCGTTCTCAATATGCTAACTTTTTGAAATAAAAAAAATAAAACGGCAAACAAACAATATACCCATGTATGCATTATTTTTTATACACGCGTGTCTATTTTTTTTTGATACTATGCAATGTTCATAAAATTGTGTTCATAAAATCGTGTTCATAAAATCGTGTTCATATTTACACAACAAAGTTGTTTAAATAATATGGCATGCACACAAATGTAAATATGTATATATTTTTTTTAGTTGCATATAGCTCCTTTTTGGCTAGCCCGTTTTTTTATTTTCTGACTTGTTCATAATTTTTTTTTCTATTTAGGTATTATTTTAAAAAAATTCAGTTCCATATTAAACAGAAAGGAAATAATGGATGATACATTTAAAGATGGTAAAAAAACGAAGACAAATCACCTTTTTATTAGAACAGCCACATCATAAATGTGTGCATATATATAATGATAGAGTGAAAGAACGAGAAAAAAGGTGATAAAAATTATTATTTATTTGGGTAAAAAAGTTTGAAAAGGTTGTGTATAATAACGTTAATGATTTAAGGGCGCCTTTTAAATAATTATTTATGTAGAAAACAAAAAAATATTGTAACTAAGTATTATTTTTTTTTATTATTATTCTTTTTTTGCAAAAATATAAATTAAATAAAGAGACATTCATTTTAAAATTGCATAAGTATGATTCCAATTAGTAAACTTAAAAAAAATATATAGTACAAATAGATGCACATATTTTTGTCTTTCATGTGTTTGAATATTTTGTTATATACATATTTGCATACTACATTCACATAGCTTATTTTTATATTTTATAGTTTTTTTCGTTTATTAAAATAATAGATAAATAATCGATTTTCAAAAAACAAATAGGGTATTCAAGAATAAAATATGAGCCTTTATGAGATGAAGCTATATACATACACACATGCATATAATAATTATGTTTTATTTTGGAAAATTTATTATTTTTATTTCCAATATCTTTCTCTTTACCATTTTTAGACCAATTGTGGTTCCAATTTTATAATAATGCAAAAAAAATGGCATCTTTAAAATTAATATAAAGATTTAAATATTCACATAATTACAATATTTATCCTAATTTTCCTTTCTTCTCCATCTTTAAGCACCTAATTATTTTATTATATTTTTTGTTATTTATAAATCTCACCCTTTGCATTATAATTTTTTTACACAAAAATATATAATTGTTTAAATACCTCCAATTTTTCATCCAATTTTTCATCCAATTTTCTCAAGTACAATTCATTGTAAATTGTTATACGGGTTTAAGAAAATAAATCATGCATGCACAACATGATATGACCAAATAAAAGTAAAAAAAAGAACAATTATATTAAAAGTAATCAATAAACACATTAATAAATAAATTAGAGGTTTCTAAATATTATAATTTTTTTAAATACTATAAAGGCATTTTTTATGTGATATTTTCTTAAATATATATTATATTTTTTTTTTTTATTTCTTCCCAATATATATATCACACATTATCTTCTCTTTTATTTTTTTTATACTTCATATTTGAAATATGCGACGCGGTTTAAGGAAAATATGTGAACATTTTTATAAAGATAAAAGTCAAATTAATTGTGTAAGAAATATATACGGAAATAATAATGTAATTAAAAATAATTTTTTATTATGTATACAAGGACGAAATTTCAGTAACAATGTAACAAATGAAAAAAATGAACATGGAAATGGCAATCCTTATACGAATGGAATGACATCAGCTTATTATTGGGCTGAATCAACTAAAAATAAAATCCATGATTCAAAGATAAATGAATTAAGAGAACAATTCTCTATTTTAAAAGATTATGATGATAGCGATTTAATGATATGGAGAACATCATTTAACCAAATGGACAAGGATAAGGACAATTTTATATCTCATGCAGATTTACAAAAAAGTGATTGGAGTTTAGAAAAATATACTTTATTTCAAAATTATGATATGGATAAAAATAATTTAATTGATTTTGGTGAATATATACAAGCAATTATTGATATAGATACACAACACTTTAAGAATTTTTTCCAAGGATTTAGAAAAATCGATATTGAATTAGAATTCCAGAAATATGCAAGTAAGTAAACTTACCAATATAATTATAAACTTAAATATAAATATGTCTCTATATTATATAATGTGCTTACAATTTTGATCGATTTATTCCTTTCTTGTAATCGTTTTTTATGATAACTTTTCTACAGTTACCGAAAAAGATAATAACAAAAAGATTATTCCATTAACAAAACTAATGCAAATGTTAAAAGATAAAGAATTCACATGTGTAACAGAAACAGATTCTCGAAAACTTTTTAATCTAATGGATATGAATCAAGATGGATATTTAGACTTTGAAGATTTTGTAAAGGTACAAAAAAAAAAAAAAAAAATTCATACACTATGCAGCATATAATATGCATGTCTATAAAGGAATAGTATTGGCAATAAAAAAAAACGCACACAAAAGGTGGTATTTTAGCCAATAATATATGTTAATTGAAAAATGAGATATATATGTTAGTGATATTTGATTAGCGGATACATGGGTATTTTATTTCTTTGTGTGTGTGCAACATCCTTAACATTTCTATAAATACCCTTTTCATTTTGTTTTGAATTTGAATTTTTTTCAGTGGCTAGGAATTAAATAACATTATAATCAAAAAACGAGAAGCGGCGTGTGTGTGTGTGTATTATTCATTTTCTTGAACACTCTATACAAATATACTGCTAACATTTTAATGCTAATATTTGTTTCTTAACAATATCACAAGAACAAATGTGATATCATGGATATATGTATATATTCATATATTTCATTTGGATGGTTGCTTTACTAATTTTTTTTTTTGGAATTTTGTAAATTATATTATTAACATTCATGTAAATTTCAATAAAAAAACTATTTGAAAGGGAATAATAAAAACATTTTTTTTATTTCCTAAACATGTATATGAATAATAAGGCAAATACATATTAATTCTATAAGGTACTACTTATAATGTTGTAAATTAGTAGACAATTTTAGTAGCATTTATTATTATTATTATTATTTCTACGGTGGTTTTTAAATTTTGATTAAAATAAAAATTATCAGCTAAAATATTTTATTCGCCACAAAAAAAAAAAAAATAAAAAAAAAAAAAGACAATATTATATGAACATGCAAGGTAATTTTAACATGATATACTTATAAACGAGTTATTTTAAGCAATTATAAGCTAACTGTGACATAAAATATAAACAAATAAATAAATAAATAATTTATTTTACCTGTCAAATAATACGAGTTATAATTTATATGCATAAAATATGTAAAACGTATATAGTTATAAATAATAAAAGTGGTGTATAATATTTCTATTATGCTTTAAAAAATAATCCCTTTACAGCTCTATGGTCAACATTTTTAAAATGCTGCTTTTGTTGTGGAACTTCATAGAACCTTTATTTCATACAACTTATAATTTTTAACTACAAAATAAAAAATATATACATATGCGTAATATATGAATACTAAATTTATAGCTGAAAATTATTAATACAGTTTAAAATTATTGCTAGTTCATAAAATTTTATTACTTTATTACTTTTTTAATTTTTTTTTTTGTTTTTTTTTGTTTTTTTTTTTTTGTTAGCTATTTTTAAATGTATAAAAAGTTTTAAAATATAACAAGTTTTAAAACATAACAAGTTTTAAAACATTTCAACCTTTCATTCGTTTCAAGATTTATATACATGTTTGTTTCCATTATATTTTGTCTTCTACAACATTTATAAGTATATATTTAATTAAAGTAAATTTAGTTTTATTTGCATGTATATTTTTTTAATTTTATTTTTAATTTCCGTTTTTCATTAAATAATTTTCAATATTTATAAAAAGACACATTTATACATTTTTTTATGAACATTTGTTATATAAGTTTTGTTTAATTATATTTCTTATGTCTTATTTTGCAGCTATATGTAGTCGTTTATGTATGCATATATAGCATAAGAAAATATAAATTATATATTTGTTATCTCAATATTTAATAGTCAACAAATAATCGAGGAAGTCAGTCGTGTGCCTATTTGCCAACATACAACTCTCTCGTTTGTTATTTATTTAGCATTATATCCGCATATATATATACATACGTGCATATATATATATACATATTTTTAATTGTTATATCATAATCTTTGTAAATATGAGTTGCTTATGTGCAGGATGTGGTGATAAGGGGGAAATCAAAATAACTCCTGATCATAGAATAAATATAGTAAGTAAATAAACCCATATAATAAGTTATATTAAATATATACACATTTATATAATCGCTGCATCATATATTTCTTTCACATTTTCTTATAGAAAGAAAAACAGTCTGTTCCCAAAAATAAAAACACCCTAGTTAACCCCAACACTGTTTTAGAAATCATGCCTGATAAACATTTGAAAAAACAAATAACATTTAGACCAAAAGTTGATATAATGTATGATTCCGAATCATGTCATGCTATTCTAGTTTTAGATATACCAGGATTTAAAATTGATGATATTGATGTAGAGATAGGAGAAGGAATGTTAACCATCGCAGGTCCAAGATCTCAAACCGAGTTATTTGAAACATATGGAGATAATCTTGTTTTACATGCTAAAGAAAGAGAAGTCGGTTATTTCAAAAGAATTTTCAAATTGCCTCACAATATCCTTGATGACACTGCCCATGCAGTATACAAAAATGGTAACTCATATGTTCCATGTCGTTCATTTATTTTTTCACTACTTCTCGAATTGTGCAAAGATGTTAAAGCGTGTATGTGCATTCAGCTGCGTTACATATTCATGCACATATAATACAAACTATTATGTCAACGGGAAAGTTATATGCGGCAATATACAATGCCAACATAATGAATATGCTGAAAATGTGGAAATAAAAGTAGCATGTGGCTTAACCATCTAAATGCATTTTTCACTTTTATTTTCTACTTATTTTTTTGCTGTGTACATACAAACAGTTTTATAACTAGACAACACACATACTCCTTTTTTTCTCTTTTTAGGAATCCTTGAAATAAAGATGGAATGCAAACAATTCTCATACATGCATAAAGTAGAAATAAATGAAGCATAAGAAAGCTAATACATATCTCTATATATGTATATATGCTTGTTCCATATAGTCTATTTTTCCTATTTATTCCATAAATTTTATTTTTATTTTTTTTGATGGATAATTGGATACAACAAATTAAATGGAAAATAAAACCACATTTAAAAAAAATTGAATAATGTAATTTATTTGAGTTGACTATATGTGTGTTTTACAATTAGCTTTGCGATTGTTTTGTATTTTCTTAATTTGTTTTTCTTACTTTATTTATATTTTATTTTATAATTTGTTGGCGAGTCAGTCAGGAAAAATACACATATACATGCTCATAACATTATTATTTTTGTATTAACTAAAAATTTGAATTTCGTATTAAAAAAATAAAGAACAATTTACTATATTATTTAAAAATTGGAAATAAAATAAAGCAAAATAAAACGCTATTTTAGTTACAAAAGGCTATATGCATATCAAGGTAATAGTTTTCCATCTGCCACACAAGTAAGAAATTATAGAAAAATAAAAAAAGACCAATTAACATGGTTTATCAATAAAACAGTTAACATACTAATTGAGATAAATGAACTTGATAATATTTATGCCTGTCAAATGTGTAATAATAAAATGGGTTCATAATTTTAATCTATAATTAAGAGAGTTATAAATTGTGGCAAAGGATAGCCAATAAAAAAAAATATAATAAAAATGGTTAATTGTAGCTTCTAAGATAAAGGGAAGCAAAATATATAGGGGCAAAAAATACCACCTCAAAAAGAAGAACACAAATATTATAGGAATCACAAAACATGTGAATTCTTTCATATTATTTATATGTAATTAAAAAACGAATTTTTATAAAATAAGGCATAATTCACAATTTTGTTAAAATCATGAAAATGTGCTTTAATTAGAATATAAAATTTACACTATTTACATTATTTACACTATTTACACTATTTACACTATTTACACTATTATTATCCTTTCGAAAAATGCAATTTTTGATCTTTGAGAGAGACTCGAATTGTGTCATTTTCTACAAAAGTTTCATTTAAGATTCTAATAGCAATTTCTGTTTCTATTTCAGATTGAATAACTCGTTTTAATGGTCTAGCACCAAAAGAAGGATCATATGCTTTATCAACAATATATGAAAAAACAGCATCATCTATACTTATTTTAAAATTTTTGTCAAATAATCTATTGGCAACTTTAGTAATTTCTATATTTGCTATTTCTTTTAATTCTTTTTTTGTTAGACTATCAAAAATAACATGATCATCGATTCGGTTGTAAAATTCGGGTCTAAATGTTTCTCTAACAGATTTCATAACTTGTTCTTTAATTTTTTCTTTTTTATTTGGATCATTTGCTAATTCTAATATACTTTGGCTACCTAAATTTGACGTGAAAATAATAATAGTGTTTCGAAAATTTGCAACATTTCCTTTAGTATCTGATAATTTACCTTCATCTATAACACGTAACAACAAATTATATACATCTGGATGAGCCTTTTCTATTTCATCAAAAAGTATAATAGAATACGGTTTTTTTCTAACTGCATCTGTAAGTAATCCCCCTTGTTCATATCCAACATATCCAGGTGCCGCACCTATTAATTTACTTATTGAATGTTTTTCCATGTATTCTGACATATCAAAATGTATAACAGCATCTGGCGTATCAAATAGTACATCTGCTAAAACCTTTGATAACTCTGTTTTTCCTACACCTGTAGGACCTAAAAACATAAGAGATGCTATTGGTCTTTTAGGATTATTCATACCAACTCTTGATCTTTGAACTGCTCTTGCAACAATCTTTACTGCATCATCTTGACCAATAATTTGTTTATGTAATTCATTTTCTAGATTTAAAATTTTTTCTTTTTCTGATTTTAACAATTTATTTAATCGAATACCTGTAGATATACTAACTATATTCATAATATCTTCACTAGTAACTTCATCTTTTAACATTCGATTTCTTTCAGGTATATCATTTACATAATTTTCTTCAGCATTTTTTAATTGTTTCTCTAAATCAGGTAATGTTTCAAATCTCAATTCAGCAGCTCTATTTAAATCAAAATATCTTTCTGCTTTTTCGATTTCGATTTTAACTACATCTATTCTTTCTTTAATAGCTCTTATATTATCTACATACATTTTTTCGCTAGTCCATGATTCTAAAATATTTTTTTGTTCTTTTCTTAGTTCATTCATGATATGATCAATTGTTTTTAATCTATTTATTTCTTTTTCACTTATTCTTTTTTTTATAAAATTCTGACTTTGTGTATAATCTGTAGAAACATTATTATCATCATTACCAGAACTCGATTTATTTATTAAACTAGCAGTTTGTTTATCTCCTAAAATAGATATTTTTTCCATTTCTAATTGAATCAATTGTTTTTCAATATTATCTAATTGTATTGGTTTACTAGATAATTGAATTTTTAAATTAGATGCAGCTTCATCAATAAGATCTATTGCTTTGTCAGGTAAAAATCGATAACTTATGTATCTATCAGATAATATTGCTGCTTGTACAAGTGCTGAATCTAATATACGAACTCCATGATGTACCTCATATCTTTCTTTTAATCCTCTTAATATACTTATGGTTTCATCAACACTTGGTTGATCTACTAATATCTGTTGAAATCTTCTTTCTAATGCTTTATCTTTTTCTATAAATTGTCTATATTCACTAACAGTAGTTGCACCGATACATCTTAATTCTCCTCTTGCTAATAATGGTTTTAATATATTACCTGCATCTAATGCACCTTCTGCTACTGCACCAGCACCGACAACTGTATGTATCTCATCTATAAACATAACTACCTGTCCTTCTGAATCTTGAATTTCTTTTAAAATAGATTTTAACCTCTCTTCAAAATCACCTCTATATTTTGCACCAGCAATTAATGATGACATATCTAAAGATACTAATTTTCTTCCTTTTAAAGAATCAGGCACATCTCCTTGTACAATTTTTATTGCCAAACCCTCAACTATTGCTGTTTTACCAACACCTGGATCTCCTAATAATATTGGATTATTTTTTGTTCTTCTAGATAAAATTTGTATTGCTCTTCTGATTTCTTCATCTCTTCCTATAACGGGATCTAATTTTCCAGCTCTAGCTAAAGCTGTTAAATCTCGACTATATTTTTCTAAAGCTTGATATGTCATTTCAGGAGTTTTAGATGTAACTTTTTTTTTCCCTCGAATTTTTTCAACAGCTTTTTTTACTTTTTCATAATTTACATTATATTTTAATAACCATGGTCTTGTAAATTTAGAATCTTCAGAAATTATACTTAATAATAAATGTTCTATAGATATATATTCATCATTAAACTCCCTTTTTAGTCTTTTACTAGTGGTTAATACAGTTTGTAATGTTCTTCCTAAAATTTTTTGTTCTCCAAAACCACTGGGCATTTTAGGTTGTTTTTTTAGATACACATCTATATCATGTGATAATAAATCTGTATCTATTCCAGCTTCTTTTAGTATTCTTTGAGCCAAACCATCTGGTGAATCATTTAATAAAGCTAGTAATAACATCTCTGCTTCTACATATGCAGATTCATATTTTTCTCCAATTTTATTTAAAGAACTTATAGCATCCCATGCTTTTTCTGTATAGTCATCTGAATTTATTGTATATTCTTCATCACTCATAAATAATTGATTCATTTTATTTCTTTTATTAATAAAATTATTTTCATTTTTATTAAAAAAATAGTTATTTACATTATCTTGATCATTTGTAGAATAATTTAATCTATTTTTTATTCCACTTTGATCATATTTTTTACTTTTTATATTATATTCATCTTTATTTTCATTTATTTTTGATTTAAACCCTTTTTTTTTATCTCTTTTTAATATATCATCTCCCTTCAAATTACTATTTATAAATGCTTCATTTTTTCTAATACGTTTTCTAGCTATCCCAAATGGGTTCAATATATTATTGTTATTAATAATATTATCTATATTAGATGCATTCAAACGACTCTCGAACCTTCTTTTCCCATCTCCTTGCTTGCAAAGAAACGATACACTAATTATCACAAAAAACGCAATGAAATTTTTTTGCATTTTATCAATACTAAATCCACATACATGCCCAGTTAAGTGTGTATACAACTTATAGAAATAGAAACCATAGAGATCAATATGAACAAAATAATATAATTCCAATAAATCTTCACATGCACATGCATCTATTTATTACAAGTCAAGTAGATCCTTATCACTACTTTTACTTACACTCGAAGATATTATTTTTATTTTACAGATTACAATGATATCTTCTATATTTTATTCTTTTTCATATACACTATTTTTTTCACTTTAAAAAAAAAAAATTAAAAAACAAATGTTTTGAAAAAAATGGGAAACACAAGATTGACACAAAGGCAGTAAACTTGTATGAACAAAAAAAAAAAAAAAAAAAACAGAAAAAATTATAAAAAAAAAATGAATAAAAATAGAGAAATGACAAAGCCATATAATTATACAAAACCACAAAATGGTTTTTTTTTCAAAACTCACATTTTACTAAATATATTCTATGTATGTATGTTTTTTTTTTTTTTTTTTTTTTTTTTTTTTAAAATAATTATTTTAGTTTCTTTATCCATTTTAACATAACACTAATCATATGTATGTAGTATGTATTGTGTATTTTCAGCGCCCTTGATATATTTTTTTTGAAAAAAAAAAAAAAACATAGATAATATGTAATATGGTTATTTATATCATGACAAACTTTTCCAAAGAATAAAATATTTCATTTATTATAATTGAGTTCGTTAATTTTATATTTTTGTAAAAAGAGACTGACAATATATAATACCTATTTTAACATTATTGACTATATTTTTTTTTTTTTTTTTACATTTTTTTTCTTAATCTCGTTATTTTCCCTTCACTTTTTTCGAACAAATTGGGGGATAGAGCAAAAGTTAACCAATATTACCAAAAACGATATTGAGCTGTATAAGTATAAATCGTACAAAATAGTGTAAAGCGTTTGAACAGATTAGCGACAGATAGGCAGTCTGAACTAACCTTAACATATTACTCATGAGTAGAGAGATTCAAAACTGGAACTGGCATAGATAAATATAAATTTTCCACAGTTTGTTAATAACCCTTTTGTAAAATGCCCATTAAGAGCATATGCTATTTAGATGAAAATGATGAGATTCTTTTTTTCTATTCTACAGAAAAAAGTGATGAAATATCCTCCCGATTTTCGACATATTCTACCCTTAATAATATTAAAAAAATAAGTAATTATGAAAATTGGCACGCATATACATATATACATATACATATATATTTATATCTTTCTATTTTCTCTATTTTTTAGTTGAAAATGAGCAGAAATGTGACCCATATTTGGGGTATGTAGGACTAAACCTTTCTTTATTTAGTTCATATAAAAATTATGCATATGTAATTACAATTATAAATCTTAAAATTATATTAACAATTGATGATAACAAAAATATATACACTGATAATGTCATTAGATCCGTAAGTTTATTATTTTTTTAAATTTATATAATTAACATAAATATTATTATTGCACATGCTTATATGTGCTTATATGCACTTATTTAGTTTGTTCGCTCTTCATGTCTTAGCTTGTATATCTATCGACGCACACACATACATGCACATATGCATGCACATATACATACACGTATACATATTGAAACTCCTTTCAAATTTCAGCTATTTGTAAAATTGCATCAATTTTATTCTGATGCGGTTTGCAACCCTTTCTACACTAATCATTTAGAAAGCGAAACCTTTTTGAAAAAAATAAGTAATTTTTTAATTAAAAAAATAAATAAAACTTTGTTTATTTTGTATATATGTACAATATAAAAATATTTTTTCTTTTTCACTTTTTAGAAATGTTAATAGAATCATCCTAACAATTTTTACATAATATATTTTTTTTTTTTTTTTCTGAGTTATTTTGACATTCATATTGTTAGCTAATCTAATGCATCTATGACACCTCCATCCGACCTGAATTGTTCAGAAAAATTATTTTTTTTTAATTATCATATATTTCATCGTATAATTTTTTAACATTAGTTTTATTACTATTTATTTTTGTTTCTAATTTCTTACAACTGAAAAATGCATTCTATTTCGGGAAGGTTTGGAGCATCGTAAACTTTGCAAACTCTTTGATCTCCCTTTCCTTTTCTCAGTGACAATCTCGTTGTAGATGCATGCCCGATTACATGCCCTCCAACTAAAAAAAAACAAAGCAAAAAAAAACAAAGCAAAAAAAAACAAAGCAAAACAAAATGAGCAATCAAACTAAGCAATCAAACTAAATAATAACGTTGTAATATGCACATGCACATGCTCATTTTTTGATTTATCCATTTCCAATTGCTATAAAAGTTTATTAAAAAATATATTTACCTGGCTTCATCGGATTAGCAATAAATGTCATAGTTGCCCCGGGATCCGACATAACTTGATTTGTTATTACAATTGCTATGTTAAATTGCTCTCCAAGTTTTGACAGTACGGACATTATTTTATTTAATTTTTGTTGCCTTTCAGATAGCTCGCCTAATAACCAATTACCAACATATAATAAGCATGTAATAGTCATAATATTTTTAACTAATTGGTCAATCTTATATTCAACATTACCTCTTCCACTAAAGTCTACTCGAAAAAGAGATATGATAGAATCGACAACAAGTAGGGCAAATGGTTCTTCGCACATCTTTCACAAAAGTGCAGTAAATAAGTAAGAAGTGTATAGGTAAGAAGTGCATAGGTAAGAAGTGCATAGGTAAGAAGTGTATAGGTAAGAAGTGCACAAGCAGGTGTATGAACTACCTTTGCTGCTGACGTGGCTAACAATTGATACAAATGCTCATGTGTAAAAGCTCTAGCATATAAAATATTATCTAATACATCTTCACTATTTAATCCAAACCTTTGAGCGATCTTACATATTTTTTCTGGCCTAAACGTCCCTTCAGTATCTATATAACAAACTTTTCCATTACCTCCTTGCATGCTCTTTGGTAATTGAGCAGTAACAGCTAAAGTATGACATACTTGTGTTTTTCCGCAACGATTTTCACCAAATAATTCGGTAATTGACATACTTTCAAAACCACCGCCTAATGTTTTATCCAAAACTGAACTTCCAGTAGTAATCTTTAATACCTTACTTCTCTTTTGAACTAATTGATTACCCGTAATAAATGCTGAACAGTTTTCTATTTTTGAAGCGACCTCTAATATTTTATCAACTTTAACTTCCGATATTCCTTTAACATTACATAATTCTTTTTTTGTTGCTTGTATTAAAGATAAAATTGTGCAATATCCACTTCCCTTTAGTTTATTTATATCTGCTGCGTTAATTCCTAAATCTTGGAGCTTTTCCTAAAGTTCATAAAAAAAATAATAAATTTTATGAACAAAAAAAAAAAAAGTTATACAAATTGTAACTAATAATGCTATTGCACACATATAAATATAGAAAATGTATTAACATAATTTATTAGTTGTATATTTTAAAAAAATTGTCAATATAAGAAACATAAAAAATATTACAATTTCCTGAAATTGTTGTTCCTTTGGAACGTCCTCCACATTAGTTGTCAATGCAACTTTGCTGGTTGATTTACTACTTGGTAAGGTAGCCATTTTTAGGATGATGAAAAATTGTATAAAAATTGTATAAAAATTATGAACAAATCAGCCAAAAAAATTAAAAAATATTCCAGAAATACAAAAAAAAAAAAAATTAATAAAAAAATACCTTAAAAATTAACGATACAAAATGTTTAGTGAAAAAAAATTATGACTATGCAATATTTTTTTTGTGAATTAAAAAAATGAAATACTAGAGATTAGACAGACAAAAAATGTTATTTTAAACAATGGGGAAAAAATTAACAACATCAACTAATTGAAAAATATAGTGACTAAATAATATGTTCTACTTTTTCAACTAAAATAAATGGCACATATATATATACATACATATATATACATACATGCATACATACATACATACGTGTGTGTGCTTTTTTCATTACTCTTTTTTTTATTTCATAATATGTGTGTGCAAAAAAAAAAAAACTCAACTCCAAATTAAGAAAGGTAAAAAATGTTCCAAAATTTAAGTTTTGTGTCAATAAATAATTTCAAGCATACTTGGAAAATTCCTTATAAATATTTTAATGACAATCTATGAGATTATATAATTTCACAATTATTTAAGGATATTAAAAAATAAGCATATACCTGTATGTATATATATATATATATATATATATATATATATATATATATATATATATAGAACACATTTTAGTCACTAAGCTTATTTTTTATTAACATTTTATTATTATTTATATCCAGTTTTAACCTATTTGTTATAATATAATTAAACAACAAAAAAATTATAGATATCTTTCATCTTGTTACAAATTCATTTTTCATATAAAAAATTAGCCAATGTATTTTTCCCTTGATTATTTTTACCAATCAAAGTTGTTAAGGAATACCTAACATAATATACTATCCCAATATTATTTTTTTCTATTTTTTCTATTTTTTCTATTTTTTCTATTTTTTTCTATTTATTTTGAAGTAGTTTATACTTTATTATGAAAGACATGCCTTCAAAATAGTTTACCCATTGAACGATCATTCAAAATAATAACTTATTTATTAATTAAAAAATGAGAGAAATGAAATTTTTATAAAATAAAATAATAACATCCCATGGTAGTAATAATTGTAAGGAAAAGAAATTTTCTTAATCCCTATTTAGAATCATTTTATAATTTTGTCTTTTCGCTTAATTTTATTTTTTTTTGTTATTATTAGATTGTGTGTGTTATTAAAATTAGAAAGTTCAACACTAAGGTATATTTTATTTTTCCTTTTTAATATAACTATTTAAATTCATGAAAATAAAAATAATAAATTCACGAATATATATAAAAAAATTGAGAAAATACTTTTAAAAATCATCATAGGGAAATAACCCTCTATCAATGTTTGCAATTTCGCTTTTATTTATGCATATATATATATATATTATAATATTCAAATAAAAAAATAATAAAATTAGGAAAAAAATTGGATAATGCAAAGTTTAAATTTATGAAAAAAAAAAAATAAAAAATATTTTTTAATTATAGTTATCCACGCAAATCTAAAGAATAATAATATCCGTGTATATGAGAAAAAATACTCAATTTTTTTTTCACTCTTTTTGAGAATATCTTTCACACACAGTTGGAAAAAAATATGAAAAAATATTTCATATCTACATAATATATACATATAACACTTATCATATTCGCAACATTCTTTCCTAATAACACCAAAATGGTTTCTCAAAAAAAAAAAAAAAAAGTATATATCATAAATGGCCCACCAGGGTCAGGAAAAGATACACATTGTGTGTCGCTTTCCAAAAAGTATAATTTTGAAATAATTACAATAAGTGAATTATTAAAAAAATATGTAAAAGATAATACAAATAAAGATGATAGTTGTGGAAAATATGCACCCGGATTGACAGATGAAGAAAAAAAAGATTTAGAAAATATAGAAAAATGTATATGTAATGGATCGCTAGCTCCAGATCATATAGTGAACAAAATTTTCCTTAAATATTTTAAGAGTTATTCAGAAAATTCTGAACAAGATAAAAATTCTGAACAAGATCAAGCTCCCGAATCTACTACATCGTCTAATGGTATTATTATTAACGGTTTCCCTAGAACATATGAACAAGCATTGTTATTTAAAAAATACAAAATTAATGTAACCAAATTTATTAACATTGTAGTTAGTAGAGAAACCCTTTTAAATAGAATTATGAACAGAACAAAAGATCCAGTTACTAACATAAATTATAATTTACAAATAGTAAAATTAATTAAAAAAAAAAAACAAGGAATCAAATTAACTATCGAAGAAGAAGAATTATTAGCATCACAAGATGATACTTATCAAAATTTAACTGATGAAATTATTATGAGATTAGAAAGAAGAGAAGATGATAATGAATCTACTTTTAATAAAAGATATAATTTATATAAAGAAAATGAAGAAAAAATTATTCCACTTTTTATTGACATTTGTAAAAATGTAGACGGTGAAAATGATATTAATTATAATTTTCAACAAATTTGTAAAATTATTCAAGAGGAAGAAAATTATGCATAATTATAAATAACTACATTATGCCGAAAAATTATTATAAATTGGGTAAAAAAATAAAATAAAATACACACATTTGAAATATATATAAAACAAAGTTCGAAATATCACAATGAAATAGAGACAATAAACAATTCAAAGTATAATGCATAACATACTTTCATAAAGTGGAACCTTTTTGTTTGTAATTCCAATTATCCACTTTTCTATCGTTTTTTATTCATCATGATATATTTATACATTTAAAAAAAAAAAAAAAAAAAAAAAAAAAAAAAAAAATATATATTTTGGCTAGCAATATGTATGTTCATGTAATTATGCAAAAAAAAAAAATTGTTGAAAAAATTGATGAAAAAATTGTTGAAAAAATTGTTGAAAAAATTGTTGAAAAAATTGATGAAAAATTGTTGAAAAAATTGTTGAAAATTTATTTTATGTACATGTAATATTATACATTACATTAATATATGCTATTTTCTAAATTAATACATTTTTAATAAACTATAAAGAAACATATGATATACATTATGATCAGCGCTTATACGGAATGAACAAAAACTTTTTCCAAGCGCAATGCAAACATGAATAAATAATAACGTAACACTATAAAGGCCTAGTATTAGGCTTGTTATAGAAATAAAATACACACCTATCCATATACACAATTGTTAATTTATTTCATTCTTTTTACTGAAAAAGGTTGAGATAAATAAAATGGAAATGTTCCCAATTTTACAAATAAATAAATCGTAAAAATATTTTTATTGTTATATATTAACAAAGAAATGAATGAGGCTAATGTTTTGGTGGTAGGGTGTGGAGGAATAGGAAATGAAGTTATCAAAAATTTAATTTATTCAGATATAAAAAATATATCCATAGTTGATCATGATGTAGTAGAATTAAATAATTTACATAGACAAATATTTTTTACAAATAAAGATATTGGAAAATATAAAGCAAATGTAATATGTAAAAAAATAAAAGAAAGATATAACAATATTTCGATTAAAGGATATGTCAAAAAAATTGAATTTTTTGATAATACATTTTTTGAAAATTTTAATTTTATTATTGGATGTTTAGATAATATAGATAGTAGAATTTATTTAAATAATTTAATTTTTAATTTAAAAAATAATGTTATATATATAGATGGAGGTGTAGAAGGTTTTAAAGCTAGCATAAAAATTATTAACAGAGAAAAAAATTTAGGTTGCTTTCAATGTACTATTGAAAATTATCCTGTTAATAAAAATGAAACTATTCCTGTCTGTTCGATTACTAATACACCAAAAAACGCAGAAGATTGCATATTGTATGCTATAAATAATTTACGTCAAAAAAAAGAACAAGAAGGTGATAATGCGTTAAATATTAACAGCGAACAAAATATAAAATGGATATATAATGAAGCAAAAAAAAGAGCAAATAAATTTAATATCGATAATTTAACATATTTATTAACTGAACAAGTAATACAAAATGTAATTCCAACTACTATTAGTACTTTAATAATAGTAGCCTCATTAATGGTAAATGAATTAAATAATTATATTCTTATGAAAAATATAGCTAGCCAAAATAAAGATATCATGAAAATACAAAATAATTATAGTGATATTTTATATGTAGGGGATAGTGGATTTTATTTATATTATTATAAAATATATAAAAACCCTGAATGTATTGTTTGTAATAAAAAACATATATATCATACATTTAAGAAAACAGATACTTTAAGTATTCTCACTGAATTTATTAAAAAAACATACAATACTGAAAAAATGTCAATATCATCACAATCATCCATATTATTTATAACGTCAAAGTATTTAAAAAATGATTATTATAACAATATGCTAAATTGCACATTTCAGGAATTAATTGAAACTGGGAAAATATCAGAAAATGCCTATTTGAATGTTCAAACAAGTAAACAAAATTTTCTTCTTTTTCTTCATTTTAAAGAAAATAATGAAAGAGAAATATTATAGCTATATATACATGTTCAGAATTATTTACAATTTTTTTTTTTTTTTTTACAAAAAATATGAATAATTCATAAATAAAATGGAAATTATATTTAGTATATAAAAATTGTCATAGCATGCACATAGGCTTATATATATTTTACTAGTTATAGTTGTTTTGGTTTGGTTTGGTTTGGTTTGGTTTCGTTCCGCTCTTTTATTATTATTTTTTTTCCTTTTCATAATACCCCATAAAATTTGTGATGTCGTAATTTCTCACTCTAAGTGAATATGTGGCCATTATTAAAAAATATAAATTATGACTTGTTCATATTTTTTTACATTTTTATCGCTATTTTTTTTTATTATTATTTAAAAAAAAATAATAATAATATTCCAAATAAGAGTATTAAAAAAAATAATTTACCAATAGTTTTATCATATTCTCAAATTAAATATGCCGATTTGACATTTTGCAGTTATTCGTTTGTTATGATGTTGTAGTTATTCGTTTAATTATCCTCTTGTATTTATGTGCTAATTTGTTAAAAAAAAATATATCATGTATACATGCACACATTTGTGATCTAAGAAACAAATAATAAGGAGGTGTTTATGGGTAGTGGATTTATTTTTCTTCTAATAAAATACATTTTTGTGATTTATTTTTTAAATTACTGTAAGAGCAAAAAAAGGAATAAACAAAATAATACACTTTTTTTAAATACTTATTATTCCGATAATGGCAATACTAAAGATACAAAGCGAAGAAGAAAATTATTATTACTAGACAATAAAATAAATATAATATGTAATTTTTTAAGTTATAAAAATAAATTAAATTATGGAAAGCAAAATGAGATTAAGGATAATTTAGTTCCCATTAGTTCCAAACTTTACAAAAATGAGAAAATTAAAAAGGACCAAATAGAAAATAAAGAGTTGAACGATTTTGAAAAACAAAAAATAAACTATATAAAAAAAATTATTAATGAAAAAGAAACAATTTATGCTTTAAGTTCAGGAACAAATTTAAGTGCAATTTCAATAATACGAATTTCAGGTTCTTTAAGTAAAATCATTTTAGAAATATTATTACATAAAGATGCAGAAAAGGATGTAGAAAAGGATGTAGAAAAAAAGGGTGATCAAATAAATTCATATTCTACACAATTGTTAGAGAGGAATGCTAAAAAAAAAAAAAAAAAAAAAAAATGGAATTTAGAAGAAATTATAAAATTAAAGAAAAATATAGAAAGTAGAAAATTATATTATTCTAAAATATATGACAATTCAAATGATATTATTGATAATGTTATGTATGCATATTTTAAATCTCCTAATTCATATACAGGTGAAGATGTTGTTGAAATTTATTGTCATGGGAATCCATTTATTGTGAAAGAGATTATGAATGCTATTGATCATATAAATAATATAATGTATGAAATAATAAATGACGAAAAAGAAAAAGTAAAAAATAAAGTAAAAATAAAAAATAAAATAAAAAAGACAACACATGATGAGAATTACAACTATAACAATGATGATTGGAACTATTTCAATCAAATTGAACAAAATCAAATTGAACAAACAATTTTTGATTTGAATAATTTTGTAAAAATCAGAGAAAGTAAAAAAGGTGAATTTACTCTAAGAGCATTTGAAAATAATAAAATGAATCTTCTACAAATTGAAGGATTAAAAGAATTATTATTTTGTAAACAAAAAATTCAAAAAAAAATTGCTTTAAATTATTTAAATGGATATGCTAAAAATATTTACCTAAAATTGAGAAATGATATAAAAAAACTATTAATATATATACAATTAAAAATCGATTTTGAAGATGATCATATTATTACAAAAAAAAAAAAAAAATATATTAACATGTACATAAAAAAAAAAGTAAATAATTCTATTAAACATATAAAAGAAATTTTAAAAAGAAAAAATATTGAAAGTTTAAATACACCATCTAATGTTTTAATTTTTGGAAATGTAAATGCTGGAAAAAGTACATTTATGAATTATATTTGTAATAGCGATATATCTATTGTCACAAAAATAAAAGGAACAACCCTTGATATTATACAAAAAACTGTTAAACTGTTTAAAAATGATTATAATTTTTGTGACTCCGCTGGGGTTGTCAATCTGCCAAACTCCAATTTAGTAGATGCCAAAGTCGAACCAAGTAAACATGTTGCCGAAAAAGCCCCCAAAAAAAGTGTGCATAAAAAATTAGAATCAATTGGAATAAGGAAAACATTACACTTTTTAGAAAATTGCTCATCTGTTTTTGTTTTGGTAAATATAAATAATTATTTTAATGAGCTTATAAATATTATATCACTTTTAAATGCAAAATTTATGAAAAAAAAAAAAAAAATTCCCTACTTTTTTCTATGTGTAAATAAATGTGATTTGCAACCAAATACAGAAAAACATTTAATGATCAAAAATAATTTAAAGAGAATGCTTTTAAATTTAGATTCACATATTTTTAAAAAATTTAGTAAAAAAATATTTTTTATATCCTCAAAAAAGGGTTCCAATATAAATAAATTATTATCACATTTTAATAAGACCATGATAAGGAGACAAAAAATGAATAATTCATCTATTACTGTTAAAAATAATGCAAAAAAAAACCACGCTCAAAATATATACTTCCTTCCATTTGAGAGACATAAAATATATTTAAAAGAATCATTAACACATTTACGTTTTGTTCAAAAAAATATTAACATAATAGATTTTGACATCATTGCAGAGGAAATAAAATTAGCTGTAAAACCTCTTTATGATATAATTGGAAAAATTAGTAACAAACAAATTTTAGCAAACATATTAGATAATTTTTGTATTGGAAAATAAAATTAACTAACATTTTATCATTCCATAATTATCTATAACTTCATATATATTATGAATACAAAATGTATTTTATTTTTTTGTGAGTGTAATAACAATTCTTCTTGTTTCTTTTATTAATTATTTTTATATTGTACATATTGTTCATGCAATACATGCATATGACTAAACAATAAGAAAACGTGAAAAGAGTACGAAAAAGTAAAAAAAGTACGAAAAGTACGAAAATTTGGTAGAAAGGGGGGTGGAAAATTTGGTGGAAAATTGCGGAGCCATTCGACTTTGGCGTTTTTTTTCTCACACAAGTTGGTCCCCACGTTGAAAAAGGCAAACAAAAAAATAATAAAAAAATAAAAATATAAAAAAATAAAAATATAAAAAAATAAAAATATAAAAATAATAAAATATAACAAATTAATATTGAAAAAACAAAATAATGTTGAAAAAACAAAATAATGTTGAAAAAACAAAATAATGTTGAAAAAACAAAATAATGTTGAAAAAACAAAATAATGTTGAAAAAACAAAATAATGTTGAAAAAACAAAATAATGTTGAAAAACCAAAATAATAAAAAAAACGTAATGGGGAATATAAATAAGATAAGTTATACTAACTGGTCAAATAAAATATATAAATTATAATTATTTTTGAATAAAATATTTTCTAAAATTTAAAAAATAATTTCTGAATTTGTCTACATAGTAATAATAAAAATAATATTTATGAGAATAAAATAATAATGTATCTACAATAAATAAATTAGCTACCTCTTTAAAACTGTAGCACTTTGCACCACTATTTATGCCGCCATTTACGACGTTATCGTTTTCTTCTGGACATTTTTTAGATGAATTAAAATGGTTATCTGTTTTAATTGCTTTCTTTATTAAATTGCTAAAATCATAAACATTATATGTAGGTGCTATATATAGTAAACTATTTAATTGTGATAAGAATAAGTATCGATTTTTTTCCGAAAAATATAAATTATCATCTTCATTATAATCATTTTTAATTTTATTCCATCTGTCTTGTATTATATCGGGTTCTTTACTCATTTTTTCATAACACTGTAAAACATCTCTCACATCATCTCTCACATCATCTCTCACATCATCTCTCACATCATCTCTCACCTCATCTTTCACATCATCTCTCACATCATCTCTCACCTCATCTCTCACATCATCTCTCACTTCATCTTTTAAAGTAGAACCATTATGTATATCATTTGGTAAGGCCTGTATTTGATTTTCAATTTTATTTAAATTCGGGTCAGATGCTACTTCTGCTTCTGCAATGGATTCTGTTTCTGCAATGGCTTCTGCTTCTGCAATGGCTTCTGTTGCGGTATTTCCAACCCTCGCCTCGGTATTATCCTTTCCTTTTTCATCACAACTACTAGTAGCAATGTGTGGACCATTCGAACCTTTGTTTGTGTAGTCATCTTTATTTTCTTTCACATTTAATAAGCTAATTTTAATATCATCATAGTTCATCCATTTAGGAGAAATTGCTAATTTAAAAATTTTCCATAAATTTGTTGATAGTTCATTTTGAAAATCTGGATTTGCTAATATTGAAATAAAAAATAATTTTACTACTTCTTTAGAATTTGCATTTTCCAAAACATCAAAAAATATATTTTGCATATAATTAATAGAATTTTTTTTCATTTCATTATTTGAAAATATTTCATTGTATATAACATTACGAACATGTTGTGTAACCTTTTCAGATTTAAAAATATTATTTAACCAATCTGTTGATATTTTGATTGCTTCTGGATGATGCATAGATTTTGTTATTAATAGATATATATTTTTTTGAATCTCTTTATTATTAGATATATATGTGCTTAATTCTAAAGCTGTGTTTTTTAACATATCTTTTGTTTCTTTTTTTTCAAATATTTGAATAAATAATTCATTTATTTGATCTTTTGAATTTGATAATACATCTACAAAAAAATTAGAAGCTATTTTTTTATTTTCGTGTTCATTTAAAATTCGATGTAATATATTTTCTATCACTTCTTTTATATTATCTTGAATTTTTTTAGAATTTTTTATTTCATTTATTATTTTATCAGTTTCCTTAACAATATATGTATCTATAAAATTACTGTTAAATATATATAGAAAAAATCCAAATAAAAGTGATATTAAAACTATGTTACATATAAATATATATTTAAAAAAATTCATTTCATGTTCATATTTATTTAATAATGTTACAAAATTATTTATTATCTCATGATTACTATCAATCACATTTTTATGTATTGAAAATGGAAATCTACTATTTTTATTATTTACAAATGTATTATATTTTTTTAATTTTATATTTTTATTTTTTATCGTTCTGAAATTTCTACTGTGAATCATAAATAATGGAATATTTGGAATCTTTTTTTTAAACAAGTTATAATTATCTTTTACATTTTTAATCATTATATCATAATCTTTATCATTAACATTGTCTACATATTTATTCTCTTTTTTATATGACAATATTTTATTTATTATATTTATTATATTTTCATTTTTGCTCATTTTTTTGACCATATCTGAAATAATTCCGTGATTCAATTTCTTACACTTATCATGTTTCATAATATTTGGTATTATCTTGGAACCTTTCATTTTTAAAACAATTCAAGCTGGTTATACTCTTCTATATACATTTGCATTCGCCACAATTTGATTAATCACAATTTGACTAACCAGTTTTGACACAATTCGGTTTAGTTACTGACTTGCCTGCCTTTTCATTCCCTACTTACCAAACGTTGAGTAGCAAAAGATGTCGAGCTGGCCAGCCCATCATACGTCATATGCATACATATGCATATACATACATATAGATATGCATATAGATATGCATACATATATACTAGATATATTTTTAGCTGTTTTGCGAATTAATTATACAATTTATTTAATTCAAAATTAGTAAAAATATAACATGCAATTTATTAATTTTTAAAACATATCAATTTTTAAAACATATCAATTTTATCGTTGTATATATTTTAAAAATGATCCATTTTAAAGAATGACCACATTTTAAAAAATTATTTATATATACATTCCAAAAACATTGTATATATATAGATATGAAAATACAAAAGCCCAACTAAAAAAATAAAAGAATATAATAATTAATTATAAACCCTTAAAAATGGCAATATATATATATTTATTTTATTTCATTCATTTCATTTTATTTCATTTTTTTGTACATGCAAAAGTTTGAAAAAAAAAAAAAAAAAAAAAAATGTCATACCAAACAATTTGTTAATTTAAATATTGTTGTTTTGTATTGTCAATAAAATGGCAAAATCAGCAAAATGACAAAATTAGCAAAATAACAAAATTAACAAAATTAGCAAAATTAACAAGCTTTGTTAACATCCGTGAGTATTGATATATTTCTGTTTTTTTATTTTTTTATTTTTTTTATTTTTTTTATTTTATTTTATTTTATTTTTTTTTATTTTTTTTTTTTAAAATGACATTATAAAATAGAAACATAACCAAAGATATGCGAATATCTATTCCCCAATTTGTCAATAAATAAAAAAAGTAAAAATGATTCCCTAAATAAATATATAACATGTATGTATTTCTTATTCACTTTTTAAATCGATACTGAACAAAATAATATAACATATTAAGCTCACATATATTTATAATAAAATATACAAACTTATCAGACATATAAATGATCACAATTTTAACTTTACCATTTTTTATTGTGAAAAATAATAGAATACCACTTGTATATAATATATATTTAACTTTTTTTTTTTTCCAATTTTTTAAAGTCATATAACTAATGTACCATAACCGTTTTTATCACCAAAATTAGTAACCTATATTTTGTAAACTTGATAATATTTATAATTTTTATTATTAGTTTGTTTGAAATAGCACACAACATCATAGCATATGCATCCTACTACATCACATCATGTGCATGGCTACACTTGCTTGCCCATGCCCCAACCTCGATAAGTTCCAAAACTCAACATTTGAAATGGGGCGAACTGACTAGACACTTCACAATGTATTTGTGTGTGCAGATTATATATACAATTTTCTCCAAAAAAATAAAAAAAAAAAAAAACTACACAAAAATTATTATTATAAAAAACTACAAAAAATTATTATTATAAAAAACTACACAAAATTATTATTATTATTATCTGATATTATTATCATTATCATTATCTGATATTATTATTATTATTGTTAGTATACCCATTCAATATCAATTGTTTGTAGTCATTATTCATATTTATGTTTTCCATATATAAATTATTGTGTAAATTATTTATATTTTTTAGATTATAATTCATTTGGTAATTTTTTATATCAACATTTTGAGTTATTATATTTTCTTCAGCTGTTCTGTACATCTCTCTATTCGTTCTGTACACTTCTTCATTTATTCTGTACATTTCCTCATTTATTTTATGCATCTCCCCATTTATTCTTGGCATCTCCCCATTTATTCTTGGCATCTCCCCATTTATTCTTGGCATCTCCCCATTTATTCTTGGCATCTCCCCATTTATTTTATGCATCTCTCCATTTATTCTGTACATTTCCTCATTTATTTTATGCATCTCCCCGTTTGTTCTTGGCATCTCTCCATTTATTCTTGGCATCTCCCCATTGAAATTATTTGGCACAAAATATCTGTTAAAAACATGTCCATTATTCATATTTAAATTTTGAACATTTCCTGAAACATCTATCTCTCCTATTTTGCGATTCATATATACATTAGCATTTTCTAAATTTACAATTTCTGGGTTTATATTTTTATTATATATACCATTTGGAATATTTATTTCGTGTCTATAATTCGGAATGCCAGCACTTGCCCTATCGCCCAAATTTCTATCACCCAAATTTCTGTCGCCCAAATTTCTAAAGTTCACATTAGATGCACTCGTGTTAGGTAAATGGTTATCATTGTCACCCACATTTCTAAAATTCCCATTCCTATCATGGCTGTTTATCTGTACAATGTTGTTCATATCCAAATTGTTACCTCCATTATATATATTATATACTGCCGAATTTGTAAAACCTTGATTTTCGTAATTATTTAATTTTACAAATTTTGAAGACATTTCAGAATGCATATAAGATTCTGATATATTTTTTTGTGTGTTATTTAAAGCTACACTCGCATTAGAATAATTTATTTGTTCCCCTTTTTCCTCTCCAGATTGAAGATTGTTATTATTGTTTTGGAATTCTTCATTATCTATTTGTAGATAAATATTTTGACTATCTGATTTAAATTCACTAGAATTGCTACTATAGTCATAGCTACTAATTGAAGAACTAGTTGCTATAATACTAGATTCTGATGAAAAACCATTACTACATCCTGACGATAAAATGCTACTATTTCCTGACGATAAACTACTATTTCCACTAATAATATTATCCAAATTTTTCATTTCATCATATATATTTTTATACATTCTATCAATATTATCATTTTTCCTAATATCACCTTCTTTTCCAACAAAAGATGCCATATTTTCTTGATGATTAACAGATAAACCTTTTTGATTTGGAATTATAAAATTATTTGATTCAAGATTACTATTTTTATATCCAACTGGTAAAATCAAAACATTCTTATCCTCCATTTGGGAATGCTTATATAATTCGGAATCCATAAACAAATTTTGATCTACATTCCGACTTAAAATATTTGCCTGGACATTTGAGTGGTGATTTGCCTGGACATTTGAGTGGTGATTTGCCTGGACATTTGAGTGGTGATTTGCCTGGACATTTGAGTGGTGATTTGCCTGGACATTTGAGTGGTGATTTGCCTGGACATTTGAGTGGTGATTTGCCTGGACATTTGAGTGGTGATTTGCCTGGACATTTGAGTGGTGATTTGCCTGGACATTTGAGTGGTGATTTGCCTGGACATTTGAGTGGTGATTTGCCTGCACATTTGAGTGGTGATTTGCCTGCACATTTGAGTGATGATTTGCCTGCACATTTGAGTGATGATTTGCCTGCACATTTGAGGGGTGATTCTGTTTTTCGAGATACATGCTGTTATTATTTTTCTCCATATAATTGCGATAGTTATTATAATTTATTTGGGGCATGTCTACAACATTTTGTGTTTCCATTTCTGCATTGTTATTATTGCTATTATTGCTATTATTATTATTGCTATTATTGCTATTATTATTATTGCTATTGTTGCTATTATTATTGTTGCTATTATTATACATGCTCGTACGCAGCATCTCATTTTGAAACGCATTTATTTTATTTAAAATCGATTTATTAGATACATTTGGTTTTATATTATTTTCATTCATATTGTTTGGAAACTGGTAAGATGGGCCACGATTCTGTTCAAAATGTGTATCGCCATTTTGCCCATTTTGATAATTATGCTCCTTTCCAAATATGTGTTGGTTATTTGCTTGAAAATTGTGCATAACATTATTTGGGGGTTTATTTAATTCAAAATTTTCAGAACCCTCAATATTTACATTTATTGTGTTTCTAATTTCTGAACAGTCAGATAAATTTTGAATAATTAACTTATCATTTTTATCTTTTATATATTCTTGATTTTGCATTTCTATTCTAATTCTTTTGTTATTCAAATTATTTCCATTTAAATTATTAGATACATATTGATAGTCCATATCAATTCCAGAATTATAAATGTTATTTTCATTGTTTTGCATTATATTTGAATGAGTCATACTATTTTCTGAATATTTATTTTTATAATTTAGAATAGAATGTAAATTTGAAACCAATTCAGAATTTGTGTCACTATTTTGGAATTTCATATTGTTATATGTAGAACCCATCATATTCTCATTTTTTTTAACATCATAAAAATTTGAATGTTGAAAATTATAAGAATTTTTTTCTATACAATTATTCATGTGATTCTGGTTATTTTGATTTATAGATAAAATATAATTCTGTCTGTTATCGCCATTGTTATTAATTTTGTCTTGCATTTCGGCCATATTCATTTTGTTACCTTCCATTCTTGGCATATTCATTTTGTTACCTTCCATTCCTGGCATATTCATTTTGTTACCTTCCATTCCTGGCATATTCATTTTGTTACCTTCCATTCCTGGCATATTCATTTTGCTGGTTTGTATTCTTCGCATATTCATTTTGTTTTGCATTTCGGCCATATTCATTTTGCTGGTTTGTATTCTTCGCATATTCATTTTGCTGGCTTGTATTCTTGGCATATTCACTTTGCTGGCTTGTATTCTTGGCATATTCACTTTGCTGGCTTGTATTCTTGGCATATTCACTTTGCTGGCTTGTATTCCTGCCTTATTCACTTTGCTGGCTTGTATTCCTGCCTTATTCATTTTGCTAGCTTGTATTCCTGCCTTATTCATTTTGCTAGCTTGTATTCCTGCCTTATTCATTTTGCTGGCTTGTATTCCTGCCTTATTCATTTTGTCTTCCATTCTTGGCATATTCATTTTATCTCCCACTTTGTTATCTTCCATTCTTGGCATATTCATTTTATCTCCCACTTTGTTACCTTCCACATTGCTATCTTCCACCTTGCTGTCTTGCACATTTTCGGATGTGTTTCTTTTGCCTTCATCATCATTTTTATTATAATTTTCTATAATGGTCGAAACAGCTAATTTTACATCATTTAAAGAGCAGGTGAGAATAGCTTCGTTCAATTTAAGAACACCTTCTTTAGTAATTCCACGATAAAATGGGCAATGCATATCATGATTTAGTTCTGATAATTCTATCCAAATTTGATTACTAGGCACATCTTGTACAATACGTAATCTACTATTACATTGAGTATTTAAAAAACAAATAAAATTTCGAACATATCGTTTACCAGTAACACTACTATTAAAATATTTATATCCCATATTGGTTGCTCTATTTTTTCCATCTTGTATACTTAAGCATGCATCTAAATATATCCAATTATATTTACAAGAACCTATATTTTTATTTTCATTATATAAATCTTTAAAACTTACACAAATTGATCCGGTTGCTTTTATTTCAACTCTATTATTTTTTATATTAACCATAATAATAATTTTACCTTTACAATTTTTATGTTCAGAACATACATATATATATTCTATATGTCTTTCAGTAGCAATTATATTTTTACAAATTAATTTTATATCTTCACATTTTTTAAATGCTAAAATTTCAGATGCAACTGGTACTAGGAAATCAAATATTCCATTTTTATTTTTTTCAAATCTATATCCTAATTTTTTTTTTTTTTTTTTTTTTTGAGAATTATTAAACTCATTCATTTTTTTTTTTTTTAATTTTCTATATTTATTTACTTTTGCTTTTATTTTTTTAAAATGCTCATATAAAATACCTGTTATACTATCTTCTTCTATACCCAAACTCGCAAGTTCTTTACTTAATGCTAATTTCCGTTTGTTATTTATGTTTTTTTTACGCAACTTTTTTTTCTTTTTTTTCTTTTTTTTTATATTTTCTTTCTTCACAAAACTAGTTTCTTCTCTTTTCACAAAACTATTTTCATCTTTCTTCACAAAACTAGTTTCTTCTCTTTTCACAAAACTATTTTCATCTTTCTTCACAAAACTAGTTTCTTCTCTTTTTACAAAACTAGTTTCTTCTCTTTTTACAAAACTAGTTTCTTCTCTTTTTACAAAACTGTTTTTTTCTCTTTTTACAAAACAGTTTTCTTCTCTTTTTACAAAACAATTTTCTTCTTGAGTATCTACCGAAATTACTTCATGTTCATTTTTTTCATCTCTATTTCGTTTTCGATTATTTTTCTTATTTTCTAAATTTATAATTTTATCATCTTGAATTTGAACATAATTTCCGTCTACTTCAATAAAAACAGTTTTAACTATTTCTACATCATCATCGTCATTTATCTCTTTTTTTATTTTTTTTAAATTTTCATAATTTCCTAACTTTGATTCACATTTTTCTGAACCATCATTATTATTAAGACTTTTGTTATCATTCTGATTCATACTACAATTTTTATCATCACTTTTTTTACTTTTTTTAGAGTAAGATAAACAATTTGTATCGTTTTGTTCTCCTGACGAATCGTCTATTTCGATTACATAATTATTTTTGCTACTAGGTTTGTGTGATTTTTCTGCATCTTTTTCGGAATCCTTTTCTGCATCTTTTTCGGAATCCTTTTCTGCATCTTTTTCGGAATCCTTTTCTGCATCTTTTTCGGAATCCTTTTCTGCATCTTTTTCGGAATCCTTTTCTGCATCTTTTTCTGTATCTTTTTCTGCATCTTTTTCTGTATCTTTTTCTGCATCTTTTTCTGCATTTTTTTCTGCATGCTCTTCCACATTTTCTTCCACATTTGCTTCGGCATTTTCTTCTACATGCTCTTCCACATTTTCTTCCACATTTTCTTCCACATTTGCTTCGGCATTTTCTTCCACATTTGCTTCGGCATTTTCTTCCTCAAAATATATAGGAGGTGCGTCAGCCCCTTCCTTTACATGGTCATCACTTTTCATATCAATAGTTTTAATACCTTCTTCTGCATGCAACTCTGTTTTATTCGTTTCGCCATCGCCACCACCATCAATATCGCCACCACCATCAATATCGCCACCACCATCAATATCGCCACCACCATCAATATCGCCACCACCATCAATATCTTCGTCTCGATCAAAAGTTATAGATTCGTCGGCTTGCTCTGAAATTGCATCTACATAACTAGGACATGAAATTTCTAGATAA
Organism: Plasmodium yoelii; assembly: GCF_900002385.2. Taxonomy (NCBI): domain Eukaryota; phylum Apicomplexa; class Aconoidasida; order Haemosporida; family Plasmodiidae; genus Plasmodium; species Plasmodium yoelii. Next base: position 686,028 of record NC_036179.2, on the reverse strand, counting down.
TTACTTTCCTCTTCATTTTCAAAAATGATATCTTCTTTTGATTTTCCTGAATCATTATCTTTATCTGTTAATTCAACCCCAACATTACAATCTTCTTTAGTTCCTTGATTATTAATTATGTATTCATTTTGCTCTCTTTCACATGTTTCCACACTATTTTTATATTCTTCCATTTTTGACTATCTGTCTAATTTATATTTCAAAATCGAGTAACGGTGTAAAAATTAAGAAAATCAAATTAAGAAAATCAAATTAAGAAAATATGAGCGTGTCGGAAATTGAAAGCTCTTATCTTTTTCAATAAAAGTGTCTAATATGAATTAATTAAATGGGTGCATAACTACGTATATAATTGCTAAAAAAAATGCTTAAAAATGATAAAAAAATGATAAAAAAATGATAAAAAAAATGCTTAAAAATAATTGTTATAGGTGACGAAAAATATGCGGATAACACTTGGGATGTTTGAAACAAACAAGTTTGTAAAAAAATTGAAAAAAATTGGAAAAAGTTGAAAAAAATTGAAAAAAAATACAAACTATACAACTACATATATATAGAGAGAGAGAGAGAGAGAAATGGAAGCAAGTGATAATAATTTAAATTATTTAATTATATTAATATTTAAAAAAAAATAACGGAATCTATAAATGTTAAGTGAATATATATATTTGTTATAACTACTTTATAAAACTATTTTTAAATTATAAAAAAAAATAAAAAAAAAAAAAAAAACTTCATAATAAATAAATGGCAAATTTTATAACACAAGTTCATACACACAACCGTATGAACATATCATATACAGAAAAGTCTAAAAAAAAAAAAAAATACTTTAAAAATTAGATAAGATATGAATTATTATATTTAATTAAAATACAACTATATAAAAAATTATAAATATATTTTTATAGATTATATATATATATAAAAAAAAATAAATTCATTTATGCAACAAAATTTAAATACTAATATATTTAAGTCTATATTATTATAATTTTTTTTTTTTTTTTATATAATACAACTATATATATACATATATATGGGTGTATATCACTTATACTATTTTCTATATATACATATATAGAATAATTGCTAATATATAAGTTGACATTAAATGATTTAATAAATAAAAAGAAACAACATACAAAGTATAGTCAATATTGTTATATTAATAAAAAGGAATATTTAATTACAAATTTGTTTTTTTTTTTGTTTGTTTTTTTTTTTTTTATATAAAATGGAAAATCATAAACATAACTAAAACTATAACAAGTGCATACTTGCATAATCAAAAGATATGAATTAGTATTCTAATAAAAGCATATTTATTTTGTATATATAAAGCTATCAAAATAAAAATTATAATACTACTTTTTTTTTAAATATAACAAAAAAATAAAAAATATATGTATAATACAAAAATAATTTGCTTTAGCATATAAAACAATACATAGAATGTTACAACCATATGGTTATACACATCATATAAAACGTTATGTGAAACAAGCTATTTAATCGATATATATAATATGTATGATAATAACATTACTAACTACATGTGTATATATATAAATAAACTTATAAAACAACTACTACTATAATTATATAAATAAAATAAATATATATCACAAAAATTTTATTACCCAAATATATAAGCATACAAATATCTTTTATTAATAATATATTATAACATAATTAAAAATTTGAATTTAAATTAATAGGTCAAATATATTAACCACTTCTATTCCTTTAAATTTACACAATTTTTCTATTTGCCAACTTATCACAAATAGATATTTCCATAAACGGATTGCACACTCTTGTACTGTATATAATGCAGATACCAATCGTATCGCATAGATATAAATAGTATCGCATAGATATAAATCGTATCACATAGATACAAATCGTATCGCATATACATATACACTCGTAAATATTTGAATATGCAATTACATTAACACGAATTTAAGAATATAAGTTAATTAACAAATAAATGCGGAATAACATCATTTAATAGCATATAGCATTTTATATTTTCTTTTTTCTTGAAATGGTATCCTAAAGAGGAAAAATAACATAAATAAATTAACACGGAAAGTATATTTATAAATTGGAAATTTTATCATATAAAATATAAAAAATTATTCAATATATTAATTCCTATGTAATTATATTAACGGAAATAAAAAAATATGAAAATATGAAAATATGGAAATATGGAAATGTGGAAATGTGAGAAAATTAAACAAGGAGAAAAATATATATTACGTATATATCATTTAAAAATATAAAAAAATAAAATATAGGATGTATAGGGAATATTATAATAAACTTAAGCAAAATAATAAATAAATATTGAAAAAATATCAAAAATTAACATAAAGTAGTATTAGTCGCCCCGTATTCCCTACATGTTAATATTTATTTTTATGGAAATATAACTTATATATTTTTAGTATGCATTAAATTTAATATATGAGGGTATTAACGTATTTTCTACATTTAAATATAATAATTTTAAAAATAGTTTCAAGGGGGTGTGTTTGAAAAAAATAAAGAATACCACCCATAAAAATAAATATAAGCATACTTTATCATATTTTACTATAATTATATTTGTGTACTTTTTTAATACTAAATTATTGGTCATATATAATAATAGTTGTACTTTTTTACATTTCAAGGACGGTATAAATATGTATATAAATATGTATATAAATATGTATATAAATATGTATATAAATATATATATTTAGCCTTAACACGTAATAATTTACGTAAACTTTATATATCCAATTTGACATTTTTCTATATGTTTATTTTATATCACGATTAAAAGAGAAACATTTATTATGTATTCTTATTTATGTTTATCATTTAAATGTTTTTTAGTCAATAGTTTTAAAATACATAAATATTTATGAAATTTATATGAATTAAAAAAAAAAAAAAAAAAAAAAAATGTACATATTAAAAAGGAGAAATATTTCAATTAAAATGGTGTAATGTTGTAATGTGAAAAGTGTTATAATTATACATAATAAAAACAAAAAAAATATTTTAAAAAATAATATTTAAAAAAAAAAAAAAAATTTAAATATAACATATTCAAAAAGGCTTTATTTATTTCTTCTTTTTTTCTTCTTTATTTCTTTCTTCTTTCTTTATTTATTTCTTCCTTCTTTATTTATTTCTTCCTTCTTTATTTATTTATTTCTCGTTTGGTCATTAAATTCCTGAAACCATGTATCCGCATAACTCTTAATTCCGATATTTTGTGAGAACTAAAAAAAAATATAACAATTTATACACACATTAATATGAGTATACACTTGTAATAATACCAACTTGATACACTATTGAGTCAGCGTTTTCAAATAAAACAAAAAAAAATGTGTGTAAAATATATGAATATGTGTGTAGAACAAATAAATATTGTGTAAAATATATGAATAGACAATAATTTTGTGCTTAATTACACTTGCTATTTACGTTTTTTCCTGCACATGCAAGGTTATAATATGATTTTTTTTTTTTTTTTTTTTTATTACACACATTTCAACTAGCCATAATTTCAGTAGTGATATTATGTGTGACCCTTATTAAACTACTATCGAATTAATTCATCATATATTAACGATATAGCGCTAGTATAATATTTATATATTAACAAAATATGTAGATATAATATAACATGACATAATATATTTAATTCGTACCTTTAAGTCTATATCGGACATGTCGAAACTTCGGCCTACGTTGTTTCCCACATAAAAACTGTGTCTAAAATTGAATAGCAAAGTGGAAAAATGGTTAGTTAATTTTATAATAATTTTATTTTTATATACTAACCAAAAAAGTAGATTTTTTAAAAAATCATCATTATTTAATTTATTAAATAATTTTTTTTCATTAAAATTGATTGAAGAATTATAAATTTGATCACACAAAAAAAATTCTATAAATTGAATATCATTTTTATATTTTTCTTTTAATAAAATATATTTTTCATTTTTATGTATAATTTTATTTATATATGTATCTAATATTTTTAATGCTAATTTATTAATATTTAAATAGTTACGTTTTTTTATTTTTTTTGTTAATATACAAATTTCTTCTAAATTAAATATATCTATACTTAATTTTATAAATTTTTTTAAATCTTCATTTGTTATCATATTTATATTATTTTCAATAAATTTATAAAAATCATTAAAATAATATTTTAAAATTATTAAATATTTTATTCCTTCTATACACATATATAAACAGTATTGTCCGATTTCTGGCTTACTATATATATCTATTTCACTAATTTCACATTTCCCTAATGAAAAAAAATAATTCAAACTGTTACAGTTTAACACTATTTTAGACCGTTTACAACCTTTGTAATTATTATGACTTTTCATTTTTTTTTTTTTTTCTCTTAAATTTGAGTTATTAACAAACCTTTCTGCTAATCTATATTTATTATTTTTAGGAAATATATATATTTTTTTTTGTTTCTTTTTATAATTATTTACATGAGATGAAGTGTAAAAACGATCAAAATATTTTCTTATCAAATAAATATAACAATCACTATGTTTTAATTGTTTCATAAATATGTTTGTTTCATTTTGAAGAAAACTATTCCGATATTTTTCTTGGCTTTTAATATTATCCCATAATATCAAAGAAGAGGCTGATGAAAAAGATAAGGGATTATTTTGTATATTAGTTGGTGTTTTAGTTTGTTTGTATTTTTGAGAATTTTCTGAAATAAACAAAGAATTAAAATAAAATAACGTTTTTTTAAAATCAGATATCTTTGAAAAAAAATTTGGTAATTTATTAAATTTTAGATTTTCGTAATCATGAACACATGATGATACGTTTGTTTGATTTGAAAAAATAACAATTTGATAATTTCGGATATTTAATAAATTAAAAAGAGCTTTAAAAATAGTTCTATCATATAATATATTATTACTATGTTTTCCATGTTTAGTATTAACTAATGTATCATTAAAATCAAATGATGATATTTTGACTGGTTTTGATACTAAATAAGACAATAATTTATTATACCGAATTTCTTTATTTTTTATTAACTTTATTTTATTTAAATATTTTCTTTCAGCTAGCTGTTTTATTGTAATATTTTCATCTAGCACTCTTTTAAAAACACAACAATAATATCTATTCCATTGTTTTTCTAAATTACTATTTTTTAAATAATATAAAAATTTTAAATATTTTACGCATACTGATCGTTTTATTTTCATAGGACCGCTTGAATTTGTCACAGCGGACATTTTTATCCCATGTTCCTATATTCCCGTTACTATTATTTTTTTTTTTTTTTTATTTTGTTTCCTTATTCTATTATATGGAACTTATTCGACTTATATATATAATACCTATGTAGTTATTATTTTACTCCGATATTCCATATTTTTTTAATTTCCTTACTTGTCTATTGACTTTGAATTTTTGGCGAAATTTTGTAAAAAAAATCAAAACAAATTAACTAAATTTTGTGTAATAGAACTAAAAATATATTAACAAGTCAGGTTAAAATTGAACCCTTTACAGTAAAAATAACAAAATAAAGTAACAATAAATGGAAAATAAAAACAATTAAAACGCATTAAACAAATGGATAAACAGAGAATATATAAAAAAACAAACAACTTTTATCTCTTTTAATTAAAACGCCACTAAACATAAAATACTATTTTCTACAAATAGCACTGTAAGGCGGAAAATAGCAATAACTTATTTAACTTTACATACTTTTTTTTTCTTCTTTTTTTTTCTTCTTTTTTTTCATTTATTATTTTTTTTAATTATAAGGAAAAAAAAGAAGAAAAAAAAATTGATGCATATATTAACTTGTATTTATTGGTGCATCGATAAAAATGCAGAATAATACACATAAAAATGACAATATTATTTAATTTAAAATTTTCGGAAAAAAAATAAAATGAAGAGAACAAGCCGAAAGTTATATAAAAAAAAATTCTAAGAATATAAAAAAATATATTCACATTTTTATTAACATACATAATATATATTTTATATGGGGCTTAAACTCATTTTAGCCTATCTAAGTAAGTAACTAAATTGGGAAAATCCAAAAATATAAAATAGTATAAATACCTTATAGAAAGCATAAAACATTTTTTATTATGATTTACAGTTATATTATCCATATAAACATATTGCATGTTCATGTAATATTATATATATATACTGAAAAGCAACTACTTACTTTAACCTTTTAATATACAATAACACACTTTATTGTTTTATATTTTTTTACAGTATTATACCTAGATTTAATGAAACCTGGTTTTGGATTAATTGGAAATAATCTAAAAAACGCTGCATTTAATTGTTTTACTAATATTGTTTATAAAAACAAATATCTTACGTAATACTTTAAAAAAAAAAAAATATTAACATAGCTATTCTTTCAAAATATTATGACTTGTGCATGTATTTTGGTTTATTTCTATCCATTTTAAATATAACTTTTTTCGAACAATCAATATAATTTATTTCTTTTACACACATTTAAGATATCAAAAAAAATATGTCTATGATATTGGAGCAATTCATATTAATATTATACATAATGTAAAAATTATTTTTTTAATTTATAGAAACGTAGTCAACAAAAAACTTATGAAAATGTCTGATGAGGAAGAAAGAGCAATTGCAGCTGCAGGGAAAGATGAAAACGGAGACTCGATTTTTGGTGAGTTTTATATTAACATAACATGTGCAGTTATAACTTCCACAACTATAACATATGCAGCTATAATATATATTCTTCATTTCTTTTTTTCAGGAAAAATTGTAAGAAAGGAAATAAAAGCAGATATCGTATACGAAGACGATAAGGTAACTCGCCAAATGTCATATATATATTACACAAAAAATGAAAACATTATAATTCTTTATTACACAATTGAAACATTGACATATATTCATTTTTTATAGGTTCTTGCTTTTAACGATATCAACCCTCAAGCACCTGTACACATATTAGTCATTCCAAAAATTCGAGACGGTTTAACAAGACTTAGTAAAGCCGAAGAAAAACACAAAGAAATACTTGGTCACCTAATGTGGGCAGTATGTTTTTTTTTTTTTTTTTTTTTTTTCCACATCATTTATTTGGCTAGCTTTATTTATATATTATGAACAGTTCATATATTTTCCCGATAAATAAAATATGCACACAATTTATTCATTCCTCTTTTTATATTATTTTTAAAAGGTTGCAGAAATAGTGAGAAAAAATAATTTAGGAGATTTTCGTCTAGTTGTAAATAATGGACCTGAAGCTTGTCAATCTGTTTATTATCTTCATTTACATATTTTAGCAAAACGACAAATGAAATGGCCCCCCGGATAAAATAAAAAAAAAAATATAAAATAAAATAAAAAAAATATAAAATAAAATAAAAAAAATAAAAATAATAAAAATACCATTGAATTTATGAAATCATTTTATCATTATTAAATGAAGGTTAAAAAGCGTAGACCCAAAATGAAACCACAATGATACATAGTTTTATCGATTTTATTAATCTTATTTTTTTTCATTTTTATTATTCTGATATTTTTTCTTTATTTACAAAGGAAATATAATTAAAGTTTATGTCAATTGATTTATGATGGCCAAAATTAAAAAAGTGAACAAATAGTAAAATACAAATTAACAATTATGTATCCGTTAAAAAGAAAAACATAAATGCATACAACCACTTATGTGTGCATATAACCACTTCTGTGTGCATACAACCACTTCTGTGTGCATACGGTTCTGCATGTATGTGGGCTCACGCCCCCTTTAATAATAAGGGGACTTTCGCCTTTATTCGAGCCTTTACAAATTTGGGCATATATTTATTTGTCGATTTATATGTTTCTGGAGGCGTAGAATATGTGCTAGTTCCATTTTTATTTTTAATGGGATCACTATTTTTAGAAACCTGCCCCGTTTGAGGTGGTGATTGATCAGTGTTATCAAAAAAATGATTTAAATTTTTGGGAACCAAAGAAACTTTACCTTTTATAAATAAAGGAACATTATTTAAAGACAAACCATTATTATGTTCTCCATCATATCCATTCAAAGAATTTGTATTATTATCATTTTCATTTAAGATATGCTCTTGTAAAATTTCAAAATTATTAATATTATCCCAATTTGGTGGTAACCTTAATGAATTATTTACTTCAGCTAAATCGTTGTCTAACATATCAAGAATACAATGTTGTTCTTCAATTACCTTTTCTAAATCTCGACATAAAAAAAGCATGTTAATTATATCATCTTTGTCACTATCATCAATTTTAGAAAAATTTAAAGACAAATCAAATAAGTTTTCATTTTTTTTTGGAGGAGGTAAAAATAAATGAGTTATATCATCTAACCGTTTTGCATTCTCTTTCTTTACTTTTATACTATTTTTTATATTCGATTTTTGTAAATATTTATTTCCTATATTTGAATCTTCACTATCTTGGCTAATCATATCATTATTATCACGTTTTTCACGTTTCTCTCTTTTTTTAAGATATTCATTTGCCCATTTTAATTTATCTTTTAAATATTCGATTTTATAATTTTTATATAAATCATCAAAATTAAAGTCATATTCATCTTCTAAATATTTATTTGAATTTTTTTTTTTATTACTACTTCTCCTTTTTGAACGATTATAATATTTTCTATCTTCGTCACTACTTAATTCACTACATGTATCATTTTTGGTATCAGATTCGAAATATGTTTTTTCACAACTTGATGAAAATTCATCTTCACAATTACTATATTTTGTATCACTTTCATAATTTATATTCACATTCGTATCACTATTTTTTTTTTTTTTTTTTTTGTAACCTTTATAATTATCATTTTCGATAACACCTCTACAGTTATTTAATTTATGTTCAATATCATACCATTTGGAATCACCAATATATCGTTCCTTTTCTTTTCCCTTTTCTTTTCCCTTTTCTTTTTCCTTTTCTTTTCCCTTTTCTTTTTCCTTTTCTTTTTTTTTACTCTTCCTTTCCATTCCTTCATAAATAGCTATATCACTATTTAACAAGTTTTCATCTTCACTACTCCATTCAGCACCATTCCGAAATTGCAAAGGTTTTAAATGCCCCCCTGCTACCATTGTTTTATCTTTATTCTTATTAGGAATATTTTTTTTATTATTTTTTCTTTCTTTATCTACATTTTCTTTATCTAATATATCTCCATTTTCATTATTATGACATTCTTCCATCATAGGACTATACGGATATATACCTTCAGTAAATGCAGGTGAATAAAAACCAAATCCTGGATAAAAAATAAATGGAAAATTCATCTGATCTTTGTTATTCCAATTCATATTATTTGGATCGAAAAACATGGGAAAATTTGAAGCGTATAAGTGGTTGTTCGCAAAACGGTTGTTATTATTACTATCATTACAACCCTTCTCAATATTGTTTACTTTATTATATTCATATTTTTGCTCACTTTCATTTTGTGGAATTTTATCTGACATAGACAAAGGAGTAACAGGAGGACCCGTGACTTTACCGATATAATTTCCATCAACTCTCGAAAATGCATTCATATAATTATTATTTTTAAGTATTTCACTTTCTATATATGTTGTCAAAGGCCCAATTTGTCTTGGCCTATTTTCCATACTAATCAATACATTACGTTTATCCCCAACATTGTTATTATCACCACCACCATTATTATTATCACCATTATTATTATCATTATTATTATCATTACCTTTGTTGCTATCATGCATTTTATCAAACTCAGCTTGACCTGTATAGGTAGATTCATGTTTCTTTTGATCATGTGCTTCTTTATTCGAATTATTATTAAAACTTGATTTTAAACTAGACTTCTTTGTTTTAAACATCATCTTAACCCCATTTTTTAATATACCATCCTTTCCTAATTTTTCTGTAATATAATTTTTCTTACTATCATCAATAATATTTTCTGTTTTTTCCTTTGAAAAAGAATGTGAATATTTTTTTAAAACTGAATTATTTTTTTCTTCAACAGTATTACGTTTTTCATCGTTTTCATTAGTTAGTGATACTTTGTTATTTTCAATGCTTTTCGTTTTTGATAAATTAAAATTTTTATTTTTTATTGAATTTAGCAAATTCACATTATTATAATATTTATTTTGTCTAAATTGTTCTCTATCGTTCAGAGTTTTATTTCCGTCTTCTATTTCTGAGTGACTCTGTTCTCCATTTTTTTGGACTAACCCTTTTAATGCTGGTTTTAAAGATTTTTCAAATTTAGGAAATTTAGAAACTTTCACAAATTTAGGAATTTTGGGCCCCTCTGACTTTGAATTTTCCTCCTTTCCCATATTATCACCATCATCATCATCATTGTCATCATTTTCTTTCATTTCAACAGATTTAAATGATTGTGGTGATTTTTTTAATTTTGTTTCTGTTTCTTTTATATCCATTAATTTGGGTTTTGTTTTCAATCTTTTTATCATAGGGGAAAGATTCTTGGATTGAGGGTTTAATGATTTAAATTTTAAATCGGGAACCTTTAATTTGGGTTTCATGAATTTAGGCTTCAATTCATTTGACTCAGTTTTTAGAGATTCTTCAATATTGTCAATACTACTTTTACTCTTAAAAGTTTCCATAGTCTTACCTTTTCCTGCATCATCTAACCAAGATAGAAAAAAAAAAAAAATAAAAAAAATAAAAAATAAAAAAATAAAAAATAAAAAATAATGCAAAGACGGATTTGATTTATTCGTTACATGCATACGATTAGGAAAATATGATGAACAAACCGGATAAATATTTTATCGATCAGTTTACACACAAAAATATATAAACTCCCAAAAAAATAAGTGCAATAAACATATATACACATCAAAACAGTGAAACTCAAAAATGTACATATTTTTTGCGATACATTACCTGAAAATTTTCCTTTAACTTTAAATAACATAGATTTTGTAAAAGGCTTCACTAACTTTGGAAATCCACCATTTTTTTTTCCTAATGGTACTGGCGGTTTTGAACTCATTTTTTTTCCGTCATAAACATTTCAAAATAAAGTAAAAAAAAAAAGACAAAAAAAATAAGTAAAACCACAACTGAAATAATTTAAAAGCGTTCGTTGTGTCTATAAAATTATTTTTAAAACATTTAAAAAAAAAAACAAAAAATTAATTCTATTTCTATATTTGCCAAAAATTAACATTAGTCTATATAATAAATAAAATGTGTATATATATTTGAGTAACATAAATAAATTACAACCTTTTTTACACCTAGACGTTTTTTTATATGTATATAAAATTTATTAACCTCTCTTTTGCGTTTTCCCCTTTAAATATTCTGCATGCTTTTATGTGCACTTAAAAAAAAATTAAAAATAAATAATAACAGTAACAATAATAATAGCAATAATAATAATAACAACAATAATAATAACAATAATAAATATTATAATATTGTATGTACATAAAATTCTGAATTGTTCATATAAAAAGTAAAAAAAATAGCTGTATGCGAAAAAATTATTCGCATTTTATTTTTTATATAAATTTAATGTAGGTAAAAGTTGTTTTAGTTAACTAATTTTTTTTTTTTGTTCATAATATTTTGTATAATTTTTTCCTGCATTCATACAGTTCTATATTTTCAAATTTGTAAATTAAATTTAAATAAGAAATTAGACATATTTTAACACATACATATATTGTATATATTTCCCTTTTTATAAATGAAATGAAATAATGTTGTCTTATTCTATATACATATATATATATTTTTTCAAACAAATATATACAAAAAAAAAAAACAGTTATGAAACTTCCATTTTTATAATTTTTGTTCAGTAAAAAAATACTTAAAAACATTGAAATCAAAACACGAAAAGAAAATAATAATGATGATAATTATAATAATAATAATCAAAAATACTTAAAAATATTAAAAAAAAAATAATAAAATTTATATAAATATATATATTGTAAAACTAAGGATAACACCATATGATAAAAAAACTATTTTAAAATGAAAAAGGGGAAAATATTCCCTTAAATTTTAAAAACTAAAAATTAAAAATCACAAAAAAAAAGTAAATGTAAATAAGTATATATTGATATGAGTGTGCAAAGAAAATTAAAAAAAAAAAATAATACAACAGTCATACACACACAACCACATACATATATATATATATATGTTTGCTTATTTTTATATCTTGAGATAAATTAATTATTAAAAAAAAATCGTCAGGATAAAACGGATATTATTTTAATATAAATACATTTTCCTTTTTTATGTTTTTTTTTTTTTTGTTTTCAATTATATTTGTTATTATTCTAGGAAACGAAAGAACAACCATAAAAATTAGCTATCATATTTGTCTTTTAATCTCAAACAAAATTATATCAATTAAAAAAGCAAATGTCTTTCAATTTTAAGGTATTCTTGTATGAACAATAATTTCATTGTCATTTCCCTTTTCAGCTTTTATAACAAAATTTAATATTCCATTAAGTGTAAAGGTTGCGTTTTTCAAATTTACAATGGCTGCAAAAAAAAAAAAAAAAAAAATTAACGATGTACATAAAAATATTAACAATTTTATTGTTAAGCCAAAAAAGCTTGGTGAAATACTATGAAATTTCTACAATGTATTATGTTAAATAAAAGGGATTGTTCATGAATACACATTTTCATTTATTTATTAATTCTTACGCATAGTATTCTTTAATATTGCTTTTCCATCTTTATTCAATATAATAAAATTTATATCTTTTGCTAATAAATTTCCATTTACATTTTTTGGCAAGAAATTCCCTATAAATTAAAAATGTTAGTAAATACGGATATACATATATATACATATATATATTTTATTTTTTCCATGAACATTTTTATTGTTTTAATTTATAACCTAATATATTTTTGATGGACAATTTATCAAGAAGTATCCATGCTGACCCATCAAATATTGGAACTGCAAAAAAGAAGAAATAAAATAATATTTGTTTTCCATTATGTCTATTTTTTTAATAGCTATATTACTAATCCGATATTATATTATTTTATGTTTTGTTCATATTTTTTAAATTAAATTTTATCATTTTTTAAGTTGAATATATTTGCTTAATCTTTCATAAATGTATAATTACTTGGACGATCAGAAATATTTCCTAGAGCAAATTCTGCAGTCCATCCTACAGTATTTCCGGCCCATACAATTCCTAAAAGTGAAAAAAAAATAGTATCGAATTATATATATTACAATCGACATATAATAGAGTTAAAGGGGTATGGCTGATTTAATAACATACTTTCATTTTCAAGTCCAATTTCACGAAGAGCATAAGAAGAAATATAGTTGTTTCCGTCGAAAATTATGATGTTAGCTGATAAAAAAATAAAATATAATAAAATATATATATCCAATGCGTATATGCTTATATATACAAACACATATAACTTTACATCCATCCATCCCAAATCGTAGATATAAAATATTATATATCTTATTATATGTTTTATTATATAATTGACATATAAATTTACCATTTGGATTTTCTTTGGCATAATCAAATTCAGATACTCGCTCTCCGGTTGAAAGAACATATAACCCTACAATAATAAAATAACAAAAATTATTTGAAAAATTGTCGAAAAAATAAAATATCCAATATTAATATAAATATATTTAAAATTAATTTTTTCCGTGAATTATGTTAAAGCATATAATTGTTATTACTTTCGTTATCCTCGTCTATTCCCTTTACTATGATATCTTTTATTCCTAAAAAAAAATTAGTAATAACAGAAAATAAGTAATAATTCTTCAAATGCTAATTTACTAGATAAATCATTTTTAACCATACAAATTTTTATTACCTTCTTCTTTTAATATGTCTAATTCATCCACGAACTTAGTTCCATTATATACTTTTCCTACAGGTACAAAAGCGATATATACATTTTATTAACAATAAAAAAAAAAAAAAACTAGCCATATGAAAAAAAAAATGTAAAATAGCTAGCTAAACAGGTTGTGAAAAAAATTACTTGATTTGGATAATCCGATGTGTAAAGTATTTTCTGCAAAAAAAAAATAAGGATAAATATATATATAAGAGGTGCCCATTTGCAAACATATTAAACATGTTAAACATGTTAAATTTGACATATATGCAAATTGTGTGTTTCCTTTTCTCTTTTTAAAAGACGAAAAGATATTTTATATTGTCCATACGGTCGATATCATTAACGTTCAAGTTGTATCCTGTAAATGGGGGAAATAACATAAATGTGAAATAAATAAATGTGAATAAATAAATGTGGAATAAATAAATGTGAATAAACAAATGTGAAATAAACAAATGTGATGTTAGATCAACGAACTATCGTAAATATATTTACCTCCAACGAATAAATTTCCATTAAATTTACGGCCTAAACGAGAAGAAAAAAGAAATAAATAATGTGTGCAAATATGTGAAATTATAATTTAAAAAAAAAAAAAATATATATATATATATATATATATATATATACAAGTTGTTATTCTTTTTATTTGTAGCAGCTTATATGTATTATTGAATTTTGTTCTATTATTACCTCCAACTTTTACAGTAACAACACTGTCTGATTTCACTCCTGTACATAAAAATAAACAATGTTGCAAAATGAAAAAATATACAAATTTAGCTAAAATATTTTTTTATTTTTTTATTTTTTATTTATTAAGAATGTTGAAATTACCTTCTTTAATGTTAATACTTTTGCTGAACAAGTTATGTAATTTTCCCTTAAATAAATTATAAATTCCCACATTTTCTGTTAAAAAAAAAATTCCAATATTAATGAATTTGTTTTCGTATATTTTTTTTATAAAAATTTAGAAATTTTTTTTTTTTTTTTTTTATTACTCAAAACATAGGAAATAATTTGACTACGTTCTAAATCTCTGATATGTTTGTCAGTTCCTTGCATAAAAGGACAAAGGACAGTAAAACTGCTATTAGGGTCTCTATGATTTCTCATTTTTAAATATTGCACACTATCTAATGTTTGCTCAATAATACTTGGAGCCTCACTAAAATCTTTAAGTCTGGATACTCGTTTTATTGATTTTTGTACTAATTTTTCTGCGATAATAGGAATGGGGGTAGAAATATATTTATCACAATAAAAATATGTAAACAAATTTTTATAAAAAAAAAAAAACATACTTGTAACAACAGCACATGTGTGTCGAAGAGATAATTCTGATTTTACAAAAAGATCATAATTTTCTTTATGTTTTTTTTTCTTGCTTGAAGAATCATCATAATATTTACATCTTGTAGATAAATCAACAGCTATTTTTAAAATGTCAAGTGGGTCAGATAATGTTGTCATAAGAACCTTCAAAATTTTGCGAACACTTTTTTTTTCAATAGGAACAATAGCTGGTTTACATTTTTTGCTAAAAATACCTAAAATTTTTCTTTTTGTTTTTCCTCCATAATCATCTATACATCCTAAAACTATTTTTTTGGTTTTTTTCTGACAACTTTTGCATATTATTTCTGTTGCCTTTTCAACGACTCCAGAATCTGATAATGAAAACAAAAACAGATTCAAAATTGTAAATAAATCAAAAAAATGAGGCAAGGCAAGACAAAGAAATGTGTAGTGATAAAAAAAAAAAAAAACTTACTGTGTACTAAAAATGAAAGGAAAAATATTTTTTTAAATCTTGAAATGTTTGGATTGTTCATAGAAATATCTTTTTCTCCTTCAAAAACCCATAAAGATAAAAATAATGACACATATTGAGCAAATAATGTTGGAGTATATTCTCCTGAAAAAAACTTTTTTTTTAGAATTTTAATTGTTTGGTTTATTATTCTTTGAACTGCATCAGCTTTTTTTGTTCTTAATAAATAATCTGTTTCTGAAAAGTTAATTAAATCATCATAGTTTTTAGGATTTGCTCCACTTTTTCCCAATGTAAATATTTTTTTTATTGCTGCCGAAAAGTTTCCTAAAAAGCTAGACTCGTATTGCTCTATCATCGTATTTATGAAGAATGCTAAAAAGTGGAAAAAATGGGGAAAAATGAACAAAATGGGAAAAAAATAACAAAATGGGCAAAATGAACAAAACGAATCGGCACGTTTGGACTCACTTAATTGCAAACTGAGAGACACAAAAGGGGAGTAATTTTTGCCTAAAAAGTTCACGTCACTTGATGTATATTCATTATTATTAAGCCATCTAAAAAGAAATCCAACATTTCTAATTTTAGATGTAATAAAAGATTGTGTTTTAATCTTTTTAGAAGGAACAAATCCATAAGATGCAGAATACAAATTCTGAATCTCATCCCATAACCCTTTTGTTTTTTCATATAAAGAATCATAATTTTTAAATTTTTTAGATAAAGAACATGTTTTCATAATATCATCAATAGCAAATATAGATGCTGAATAAGATTTATCTTGTGGGTCTCGGAAAAATTTAAAGGGTGCAATTTTCAGCAAACTATGCTTTAATTTCTAAACAAAAAAAAAACAAAATAAATAAAAAAGAAAGAAGAAAGAAGATGAATAAATAAAACGAATAAATAAAACGAATAAATAAAACGAATAAATAAAACGAATAAAACTATACACATATTGTACTATTTTATAAGTATTAATTACTTTATCATTTTCAATAGCTAAGTGGATCAAATTATGTTTATCTGTTGTTTGGGCTATATCTATATCTAAACGTCCTGACTCAATTGTTTTTGCAGATGAGCTTAAATGAAGGAGCATAATTAAAACGATATCTGCATTTGCTTCGATGTGATTTATTATCTCTTTGTAATAGTAAAGCACCATTCTTGTTACTGAAAAGTTGGAGAAAAAGGGAAAATTAGAGAAATTAGCGAAATTAGAGAAATGGCGAAATCACAAATATTGAATACGCGTGTGAATACGCGTGTGAATACACGTGTGAATGCAATCATATATTACAATCTCCTCTTCTTTGATTAGTATCTTGAGGACTAAGTTTGATATCATATTTATCTAATTTATAGTTTATTTCTACAGTATCATCAAAACATTTTTTTGAACACATATCTATAAACCCCACTTCTGGAAAAAGAAAAAAATATTAAATATATCACATTATTGAGAATGATATATATTTATTTATGTTTGAAACAAAATTGAAATGTTTTATAATGCTCATCTATTTGTTCATCTATTTGTTCATCTATTTGTTCATCTATTTGTTAATATTTCTTTTTTTTTTTTTTCTTTTTTTTTCTTTTTTTTTTACTTTTATTCATAAGATTAGAAACTTTATTCTTAAATGCGTCCAACGACTGTTCAAACCTTCGATCTACCAATATTATATGTCCTGACAAAATTAGAAAAAAAAAATTAGTGCAAACAAAATTAGTGCAAAGACAAGGCAAACGAATCAGAAAGGGGCAGGATAAAATCGAGTATTACCATTTTCAACCATTTTAGTTAATTTTGTTGTTAATTTTGGAAGATATTTTTTAAATGAGTCAAGTTTATTATTTACAGAATGTTTATATGTACTTTCAAATACATAACTTAAAATTGGATGTCCTAAAAAAGTTTTAAAAAAATAATAAAATTAATTTATCCCCTGATATCTAGAAATAAAATGCTGATTGTGTTAAGAAACGAACAACGCATTATTTATATGTTTATCTTTATGTTTATGCTTATGCTTATGCCATCTAACCTAATTGGTTGCATACATCTGTATACGAAGGTGCCATGTACTTATCATCCCCACTATCTTCATATTTTTTTAGCAACATTGATACTAAAAAAAAAAATTATGAATCATATTATATTTTCACCAGATCTTTGCACACATTTATAATCATGTTAATAATGATCATTGAAATAAATGCAATTTTTTTTTTCCTTTTTTCAAATATCTAATCTAATAATACCATTGGAATTGTCCATAACAAAACGTTGGAGTAATAAATCTGTTTCGAGTTGTTTAATATTTTCATCTATTAAAAAAAAAAAATAAAAAAATAACGATATGTATAAACGAAAAAGACAATATATTTTAAAAATTACCTGAACAGGCAAGGTAAAAAAAAATAAATAAATTTCAACTTACCTATTTTTTTTTCCTTAACGCTTTTTTTTTTATTGGAAGGTTTAAATAATTTATCAATGGTGTTTTGTATATCTAAGGTAGAAAAATAAATTATTTATCATGTTGTGTATATAATGCATATTATTCCAGTATGCACTATATAATTATATTATATTTTATTATATTTTATTATTTTTTATTATTTTTTATTATTTTTCGTTTTTTTTTGTTTTTTTTTCCTTTTCCTTACGTTTAGCAGCATCATATTTATCTTTCATAGTGGCTTTAGCATACCAATCAGTGTTATATTCTGTAATAATTATAAATGAACAA